>NW_028270148.1:41497139-41798222 GCF_037043375.1 Chiloscyllium plagiosum
CGATGATGTGAGGACCGATACAGAAGGTGACATTGGGAACATTAAACTGTCCCATACTGGTTTACCTTAAGTGATGCTGAATCACAGTATTTACCCTCCCCCGTAGACAAATCTGATGATGTCGGTTGTCAGGCTCAAAGCTTCGAAGATACAGCTTGTCTTGAATTCACAGAGTGCATGTTCATTCGAATAGACTGGATATGGTTGATCCGTTTGTTCACAGTTGTTCTGAGTAGTCCCCACCAGTCTCCACCACTTCTCTACTATATATTATAGAATGTCATGATACCCCTTCCATATTCCATTCTGTATAATACCCACATTCTCAAATGCAAAAGTTTTTCAGCTGATCTTATGGCTGGAGATGATTGGGTTTTCAACACCAAGCCTAAGACTTCACCTAGGGTGCCTTTGCAGCTTTTGTTAAACAACACCTTGGTCAGCACTCTCAGTTGGCAGTAGGAGGTGCCAACATGTATTTTTTTCTCTTGAAACAGATGTTCCAGCTGTTCCTCACTGAGCCAGCAATGGGATTTTCCCCTGAATGGCCTGGCTGAGATCCTCTCTCAGATGCTCAATCATTCACTTCCCATAGATGCTGCACAGGCCAAGGTTTTGCTGTTTACTCTCATCCATGATCTTGCCCTGAATGACTTACTGTTAGCTTTTGCATGGCCTTTGTGTATGGTCACTAGGTGGTGACTAGTTTGGTTCCCAGTCAAATCTCTCTCTGCACCCTGCCAGTCATTCTCACTTATTTCCTCCAAGGTTAGTTTAACCTGTAAGGTTGGTATGAGCTTGGTATCCGGATCAGCCAAATTGAAGATATTAACAGTCAACATTCATACATAAGCAGTAGCTAGGTCATTCACCAGGTCTCATTTGCTACGAATACTCGGGGCTGTTCTAGGCTAGCCTTTGTACTCCCCCCTCCCAGTTCCCAACCTAGAGCTCTTCAAGGCAGGTGCAGGTATAACCTCTTCACTGTTCCTGTAGTTGAATTCCTCTTATATCTACTGTCACAGGCATCAACTTGTGATGGATGTTGTCAAATAGCATCTTGCATTTGGGTTTTAATACAAGTCCATTCCATGGACCAGGGGTGATGTCAGGACAAGCTGAGAGGTGGGGGGGGGGGTCTCACTGCCCATTTTGGTCTGTTTTTAATCTCACGTTCTAAGACCTTTCCCTGATTTGGCTTTCTTGGACACCAATGTCCTGTTTCTAAACCCTTCTCTGAGCTGTGCGCTCTGTACATCCATTTGTAGAAAATCCTCACCAATCCTCTGTAATCCCTATGTTCATGTAACAAAGAGTGGAACTCTCAGTGGGTTTCCTGTAACAGTGAGCTGGTTATCACAACCGAAAGTGACCGTGTCTGCCAGGTGAATCCACAGAATCCCACCCCCCCATACCTCGCATTGGGTGGATCAAACCACAGACACCATGGATACTTGGGCTTCCCATGTGACTATGCAATACCACAGCTATACGTACACCACTAACTATATGGGTGTAGGAGAATATGTTGAATGCAGTCTGTCTCATCCCTTGCAAATTTCCTTGAGGTGGGCTACCTGAAAAAAAACATAGTTTCTGTGAGTATCAAGACTTAATCTTTGATCTTCTTGTCATTGAAGTTTCAAATCCCATTAAGTTTCAGAATCAGAATACCATCGCTACATGTCACTTTAATATTCAAATCAGTGCTATCACTTCACGGGTCTCGTGTTTTCTTTTGGACGATAAGTGAACTGCCAATGAAGTGGGCTAGTTTGATATCAGTGCCCACTTCCCTACTTTACCCCCCTTAGTACCTCGATCTTGGGGTCGCTAATGTTCCGTCTGATTAAACTTTCAATCCATCTCATTTCACTTTTTGCCATTAACAGATGGCGTGTGAAATCCATTGCTCGGATTACATTGTTGTGGATCATCATTAGGGCTGTTCGTATTACCTGATCTCATTTATGGCTATGCTGCTGCACTAGTTTCTTTGTGGTCTCTTTGAGCATCCAATTCATACAATCCACAATACCGCTACACTGTGGTGGGTAAGCAATATGAAATGTCTACTGTACACCCAGCAGGGTCATCGCACCGTGCATTATGTGTGTTGTAAAATGACTTCCCCAACTGAATCTAGGGAGCAAAATTGCTTCCATTGGCTGAGTATTCATTGGAGCTGGAAAAGCGCAGCAGGTCAGGCAGCATCCAAGGAACAGGAGAATTGACGTTTTGGGCATAAGCCCTTCTTCAGGAATGTGGAAAGTGTGTCCAGCAAGCTAAGATAAAAGGTAGGGAGGAGGGACTTGGGGGAGGGGCATTGGAAATCCGATAGGTGGAAGGAAGTCATGGTGAGGGTGATAGGCCGGAGTGGGGTGGGGCGGAGAGGTCAGGAAGAAGATTGCAGGTTAGGAAGGCGGTGCTGAGTTCGAGGGATTTGACTGAGACAAGGTGGGGGGAGGGGAAATGAGGAAACTGGAGAAATCTGAGTTCATCCCTTGTGGTTGAAGGGTTCCTAGGCGGAAGATGAGGCGCTCTTCCTCCAACCGTCGTGTTACTATGGTCTGGCAATGGAGGAGTCCAAGGACCTGCATGTCTTTGGTGGAGTGGGAGGGGGAGTTGAAGTGTTGAGCCACGGGGTGGTTGGGTTGGTTTGTCCGGGTGTCCCAGAGGTGTTCTCTGAAACGTTCCGCAAGTAGGCGGCCTGTCTCCCCAATATAGAGGAGGCCACATCGGGTGCAGCGGATGCAGTAAATGATGTGTATGAAGGTGCAGGTGAATTTGTGGCGGATATGGAAGTATCCCTTGGGGCCTTGGAGTAAGGGGGGAGGTGTGGGCACAAGTTTTACATTTCTTGCGGTTGCAGGGGAAGGTGCCGGGATTGGAGGTTGTGTTGGTGGGGGTGTGGACCTGACGAGGGAATCACGGAGGGAGTGGTCTTTTCAGAATGCTGATAGGGGAGGAGAGGGAAATATATCCTTGGTGGTGGGGTCCGTTTGGAGGTGGCGGAAATTACGGCGGATGATACGCTGTATATGGAGATTGGTAGGGTGGTAGGTGAGGACCAGTGGGGTTCTGTCCTGGTGGCAGTTGGAGGGGCGGGGGTTAAGGGCGGAGGAGTGGGAAGTGGAGGAGATGCGGTGGAGGGCATCGTCGACCACATCTGGGGGGAAATTGCGGTCTTTGAAGAAGGAGGCCATCTGGGTTGTTCGGTATTGGAACTGGTACTCCTGGGAGGTCCTTGGACTCATCCATCGCTAGACCCTCCCACTCCATCAAGGACATGCAGGTCCTTGGACTCCTCCATCGCCAGACCATAGCAACACGACGGTTGGAGGAAGAGCGCCTCATCTTCCGCCTAAGAACCTTCCAACCACAAGGGATGAACTCAGATTTCTCCAGTTTCCTCATTTCCCCTCCCCCCACCTTGTCTCAGTCAAATCCCTCGAACTCAGCACCACCTTCCTAACCTGCAATCTTCTTCCTGACCTCTCCGCCCCCACCCCACTCCGGCCTATCACCCTCACCTTGACCTCCTTCCACTTATCGCATTTCTAACGCCCCTTCCCCAAGTCTCTCCTCCCTACCTTTTATCTTAGTCTACTGGTCACACTTTCCTAATTCCTGAAGAAAGGCTTATGCCCGAAACGTCGATTCCCCTGTTCCTTGGATGCTGCCTGACCTGCTGTGCTTTTCCACAACACATTTTCAGCTCTGATCTCCAGCATCTGCAGTCCTCACTTTCTCCTTGAGTATTCATTGGAACAGGATCTCCGCTGTTGCACCAGGAATTTTTCCATCCATTTAATAAAGACATCTACCATAACTAGGATGAGTCCCCCCCTTAGCAGGGGATAAGGGTCCAATATAGTCCATCTGAAGAATAGTTCAGGGCCCCTCTCCCAGCCCAACTCTGCTTTACTATGTTTTAGTCAGGGTTGTTCTGGGCACAGATCAGACAGGCTGTGACATAGTGCTTCACATCCTTTTCCTAGTTTTGGCACCACATGGAGGTTTGGAGCCTTTCCTTAGTTTGTGGTATCTCCAGGTGGCCATATAAATCACGACATGCCTGCAACAGGTTGTTCATGTCTTCCCCAGCCACCACATATTTTCCTTAAAGAGACAATCCACCACCTACAATAACATTTTTCACAACTAAAAGGAAAATTATCCCCCAGTCAATATGGTGGCAGCAATGAGAGGATAACAAATACATATTTGTACCCTTATCTTTCTAAGTCATTTCTAATTTGTAAGGAATGCATAGTACTGGTTCAGGGAAACCCTCCACATCATATTCTTTCTTTGACTGCAACCGAACACCACAGAGAATCAAAAGTGCTTTTTCTCATTGCTACATGGCTGTACTTGTTATTTTTCCTCTCCTCTTGGATTTATGTTTTACACTATTTGATTTTTTTCATTTTTTGAACATTCTATAATGTTTTAAGTAGAGACTGCGAATTAGTAGGAAAAACTTGGCTGGTTGTTCCCTTTCAAAATTTAAGTAGTGCAGCACAAATTTGTTGGATATTTCACAACCCCACACATGCTGGAGTTTTAGGCACATTTTTACAATTCAGTGAAATTTAAAGAAAATCCTCATTACTCCTTCAGTCATATTTTCATTCAGTGATGTTACCCATTGAATTGTTTCAGTTTAGGAGTTAAAATAATGATCTTGATCATAATTTAACTTTGTTGTGGATTGCCATTAGTCCTGATTGTGGTCTCGTTATGGATATATGGACAATCAACTGGAATCTGTGTTTTTAGGAACAACAACACTCAAGAAGCTTGACACCTTTCAGGAATCCCATTTGATTGCCATCAGATCCCCAAATATTCCCTCCGTTCACCATTGACGCAGGAGCAACAGTATGCATCCTCTACAACTTTCACTGAAAAGAATTCATCCAGGCTCCTTCGGCAGCATCATTCAAACCATCAAAGTGTACCTGCTCAAGGGCAATTAGGAGTGGACAATACATGCTGGCCCAGCCCGCAATGCTCACATCCCCTCAGTGAATAAGAAGTGCCCAGTAATTAAACAATTGTACCATCGGAAAACACAACACAGAATAATAAATTATGGACATTTGCGATAAGTTTCTCATCCAGCAAATTTTAAGAGTTTACTTTCATACATCTGGAACATTGCCAACACGATATTGTCAATGGAACTGTCTCAACACGTCAATCAATTGTTAGAAAAAGTATGACTGCTACCTCTCACTGGTAGTGAAATATAAATGTTTGCTCTTCAGGTAATACTTTTTTTGTGGCAAACTAAAAGCAATCGCATAGACATTTCTATTAAAGTTGGGTGAATCTGCTGTTCATTGGGTAAAAATATACAAGACTGATTACATATTGAGCAGTTTAAGCTCTTAAGTAAATGTGCTACCATAAGACACTGCTGCATTGATCTTGATAGACTTCACCTTATGCTTATTATATATTTCTTTAGCTTTGTCTTCATAAGCATCTTGTATTAACAATGATGGCTGACCACTTGTCCCATCACCTCCATGAATATAAGCTTACCCAAGGTTTTGCTAGCCTCTTTTCGAGTTCAGATTAGATTCCCTTAATTCACCGCCCATGTGCTTATTGATCTACATTGGCTCCTTACCCAGCAACACCCTGATTTTGTGATTCTTATCCTTGATGTCAAATCTTCCACGATTTGCCTCATCCCCAACTCTCGATCTTCTTCTAGTGCTACAGCTTTCCAAGATTTCCGAGCTCTCTAATGTAAGTTTCATACACACCCCTAATTTTATTTACTTCAGCTTTGGCACCTTCAGCTATATGGGCCCTAAGTTGTGGAATAGGATCCATTTTTTTTGTGGGGGGCTTCGCTTGAGATTTTCTTGAAGATCATTCTTTGATTGTTGGAGGCTACCTTTTGGTTTTCAGGGCTTCCTTCTTCATTCTCACTAACTCCTTCATTAGGTAATACAGTTGTACGGTATTATTAGCTTCTGTTTTGTGTTGACATACAGGGGATATTGACTCACACAGAAGCAGAATTAAAATGGCTCATTAATATCTTCAGTGGATCATCATCATTCCATTTACCTTCAGGCTACAATACACAAAGAAGGCATTAACTTCCTAGATGCTTGAAGTTTTCAAATAGACAGAAGGCAACATGTATAAGTTAGGAATTATTGATTATTTATTTTTAAAAAATTAATACATACTTCAGTCCACAAAAATCCATTGCCCGAAACACTCTTTTCATGAATTAGTGAAATCACAGCTAAAGAGTTGCATGCTTGTTCTTAACACAGCCACTGTAACTTAAATAATTCATATGAGGTATGATAACACATAAATGCAATTTTTTGAAATGAAGCTGTTCAATATTAAAATACCCAATTATCACAATGTTTCTTAGAGTAGCATCAATGTATTTTCCTCCATATTGTAGTTGTTGAATTCCTGCTGCCTTAAGCTAGAGACCCCACATTAATTTATAAGGAATTCATTACCTCAGTAGTTCTGATTCATAATGAGCTGAGAAATCCCTTCTTGAAAATTTAAATACTGTTCTCCCCATTTTATGGCTTCCTCCCTCCTTTCCCAAGTCCACTACAGCTTTGTAGGTCCTCATTTCTTTTGGCAGACCCTCTCCCACTTTTGTCAATCCTCTCTCCATTTGCATTCATTCATTCTCATTTGCATACCCTCACTCCCAAATGCAGACCCTCTCCCAATTTTGCATGGCCCTCTCCCATTTTACAGGCCCTCAATCCCCTTTTCAGACTGACACTCCATTTGCAAACTTACCCTCCACTTTGGTGCTTCCCCAGACCCTCTCCTCTTATAGGCCTTCTCTCCACTTTGCAGCCTCTGTCTCCAATATTGTAGCCTCCCTTTGCAGCTTCTCACACTCAACTTTGCAGCTGTTCTTTCACAACATTGCATCCACACTCCCCTTTGCCCATTGGGCTCTAACCTCATCCACGTTGCTTCATACTGCCCCATCTTCCCTGGTGAGTAAGGGTTCCGGGACCCTGCAGTAAACTCACAATGATGCCATTGACCTGCATGCCGCTAAGCAAAAATAGCACAGTGTCAGCAGAGTTAGAACATTCTATTCTTTGGAAGACTGCCATGAGCACAGGAACACGAACACATCTAATGTTATGAAAAAGACACAGCTTGGCATATCTATGGTGATCATATATAGCAACGCTTAGTATTAAGTATAATAAACAGTGTAACTTTGAAGTCTAAGCCTGAAGATAGTTATAGAGTCAGAGACACAGAGTCATACAGAATTAAAACAAACCCTTCAGTCCAATTTGTTTATGTGAACCAAGTTTCCCAAACTAAACAAGTCCCATTTTCTTCTGTTTGATCCATATCTCTGTAATCCTTTCCTATTCATATACCTGTCCAAATGTCTCTTCAATGTTGTATCTGTACCTGCATTTAGTTCTTAAGTTTGCCTTTTTCTTAATCAGTCCACCTCAAACCCAAATTCACAGTGTGGCATCAAAACCACCATTCCCTAGTTTTGCTCTTATTCCCCTATCCTCTGCGATCATAGAATCATAGAGCCATACAACATGGAAAAAATTCCCTTTGGTCTAATTGGCCCATGCCAACCACATTCCCAAACTAAACTAGTCCCACCTGCCTGTGCTTGACCCACATCTCTCCAAAACTTTCATATTCATGTACTTATCCAAATGTATGCAATCTGCAACTGTACCTGCTTCTATTACTGTCTGGCAGTTCATTCCACACACAAACCATTCTCTGCATAAAAATGTTGTGCCTCATGTCCTTTGTAAATCTTCCTCCTCTCACCTTAAAAACATGCCCTTAGTTTTGAACTCGCCCAGCCTCAGGCAAAGATGCTTGCTATTCACCTTATCTATGCCCCTCATGATTTTATAAACTCCTATAAGATTACCCCTCAAGCTCCTATGCTCTAGGGAAAAAACGTCTCTGCCTATTTTTATGACTCAAGCCCTCCATTCTTGGTGACATCCTGGTAAATCTTTTCTGAACCTTCTCCAATTAATAATATCTTTCCTATAACAGGGCGACCAAAACTGCATTCAGTTCTCCAGAAAAAGGCTTCTTGTTTTGTACAACATCAACGTGATATCCCAACTCCTATACTCAAAGGTCTGAGCAATGAAGACAAATGTACTAAATGCCTTCTTAACCACCCTGTCTAACTGAAATGCAAAATTTAAAGAATTATAGACCTGAAATCCTTGGTCTCTCTATTTTACAACTCGACCCAGAGCCCTATCATTAATTGTATAATCCTTTGCTGGCAAATCAAAGTCACCTGCCAACTGGAGGGAGAGCACCTCAGCTTTCGCCTTGGGACCTTCCAAACACAGCAACATTGACTTATTTGTTTTACCAAAATACAATATTCGGCATTTATCCAAATTAAATTCCATCAGCCACTCCTCAGCCCATTGATCCAAATGATCAAGATCTCTTTGTAATCTTAGATAGTCTTCATCACTGTCCACCATACCACCAATTTTGGTGTCATTCGCAAACTTAATAACCATGCCTCCGATATTCTCATCAAAAATATTTACATAAATGTCAAACAAAAGCGGACTGAGTACAGATCCCTATGGAACACCGCTGGTCACAGGCCTCCAGTCTGAAAAACAACCCTCTGCTACACCTTTCTGTCTTCTGCTGTTAAGCCAATTTTTTATCCAATTAACAAACTCACCCTGAATCTCTGGGATGCATGTACCAAACAACCCACCACCCAGTGGCCAACTACTTCAACTCTTCCTCCCACCCCCCACCCCCCCCCCCACCCCCAAGGACATGCAAGTCCTCGACCTCCACCACTGTCAAATCAAAGCCACCTGCCAACTGGAGGGAGAACACCTCCTCTTCTGCCTTGGGACATTCCAACCACACGGCATCACATTGACTTCACCAGTTTCCAAATCTCCCCTCCCCCTATTTTATCCCAGATCCAACTCTCCAACTCGACACCGCCCTCTGGACCTGTTCTACCTGTCAATCTTCCTTCCCACCTATCCCCTCCACCCTCCTCACTGACCTATCATAATTACCTCCCACCTGCATCCACTTAATGCCTTCCCAGCTACCTTCCTCCAAGCCCTGCCCTCACCCACTATTGACCTCTCAGCCCCTTGCTCCCTCCACATTCCTGATGAAGGGCTTATACCCGAAACATTGACTCTCCTGCTCCTCGGATGCTGCCTGACCTTCTGTGTTTTTCCAGTGCCACACTTTTCAACTGACTCCATCATCTGCAGTCCTCGCTTTCTGGGCAAAGGTGGATACTGGAGAGGCTGGAAATTAGAATCAAGATTAGTGTGGTGCTGGAAAAGCACAGCAGGTCAGGCAGCATCCAAGGAGCAGGAAAATTGACGTTTCAGGCAAAAGCCCTTTATCAGGAATGGGGCTGGGAGTCTCAGGTTTGGAAAGATAAATGAGAAACTGGGTGGGGCTGGGGAGAAAGTCCTCACTTCCTGCTGAATCCCATTAATCTACCATGCAGAACCTTGTTAAAGGCTTTACTAAAGTCCTAGCAGACAATGTCTACTGCTCTGCCCTCATCAATCTTTTTGATTACTTCCTCAAAAGGGAAGTCTCGCTTTCTGGGCTCGAGTCTCTCTTTCCATCTCTCACACACAATTGCTGCTCATCCCTGAGCCTAACCAGCCTCTTCTCCTCTGCCCACAACATCTCATACTGAGTTTGTGTCAGCAGCCAATGTAGGGGAGAACCAGCCTTTGAGTGGATACCAGCTCCACAGAAATTCTCACAGTTCTGCTTATAGGGTGGGAGGAGTGATTATTCTCTGATTGGATTTTCCTGTGTGTTTTGCCAGGTTTCAGGGGTAAATTTGCCAAATTCCCCATTTGTTTAGATCGTTTCTTCTGAAATTCCCTCCCTAAACCACAGTGCCTCTCAACCTCTCCCTCCATCTTAAAATTTACCCCTTTGAGTCATAGAGTCATAGAGTCATAGAAATGTACAGCATGGAAACAGACCCTTCGGTCCACCCCATCCATGCCAACCATATATCCCAATCCAACTGAGTCCCACCTGACAGCACCCGGCCCATATCCCTCCAAACCCTTCCAATTTATATACCCATCTAAATGACTTTTAAATATTGCAATTGTACCTGCCTCCAACATTTCCTTGGGCAGCTCATTCCATACACGTACCACCCTCTGTGTGAAAAGGTTGCCCCTTAGGTCTCTTTTATATCTTTCTCCTATAACCATAACTCTATACCCTCTAGATTAGATTAGATTAGATTAGATTACATTACAGTGTGGAAACAGGCCCTTTGGCCCAACAAGTCCACACCGAACCACCGAAGCGCAACCCATCCATACCCCTACATTTACCCCTTACCTAACACTACGGGAAATTTAGCATGGCCAATTCACCAGACCTGCACATCTTTGGACTGTGGGAGGAAACCGGAGCACCCGGAGGAAACCCACGCAGACACGGGGAGAACGTGCAAACTCCACACAGTCAGTCGCCTGAGGCGGGAATTGAACCCGGGTCTCAGGCGCTGTGAGGCAGCAGTGCTAACCACTGTGCCACCGTGCCGCTCTAGTTCTGGACTCCCTGACCTCAGGGAAAAGACTTTGTCTATTTATCCTATCCATGCCCCACATGATTTTGTAAATCTCCATAAGGTCACTCCCTCAACCACTGACACTCCACGGAAAACAGCCCCAGCCTGGTCAGCCTCTCCCCATAGCTCAAATCCTCCAACCTTGGCAACATCCTTGTAAATCTTTTCTGAACCCCTTCAAGTTTCACAACATCTTTCTGATAGGAAGGAGACCAGAACTGCACGCAATATTCCAACAGTGGCCTAACCAATGGCCTGTACAGCTGCAACATGACCTCCCATCTCCTGTACTCAATACTCTGACCGATTAAAGGAAAGCATACCAAGCGCCTTCTTCACTATCCTATCTACTTGCGACTCCACTTTCAAGGAGCTATGAACCTGTACTCCAAGGTCTCTTTGTTCAGCAACACTCCCTAGGACTTTAACATTAGGTGTATAAGTCCTGCTAAGATTTGCTTTCCAAAAATGCAGCACTTCGCATTTATCTGAATTAAACTCCATCTGCCACTTCTCAGCCCATTGGCCCATCTGATCAAGATCCTGTTGTAATCTGAGGTAACCTCCTTTGCTGTCCACTATACCTCCAATTTTGGTGTCATCTGCAAACTTACTAACTATACCTCTTATACTCACATCCAAATCATTTATGTAAATGACAAAAAGTAGGGGACCCAACACTGATCCTTGTGGCACTCCACTGGTCACAGGCCTCCAGTCTGAGAAACAACCCTCCACCATCACCTTCTGACTTCTACCTTTGAGCCAGTTCTTGATCCAAATGGCTAGTTGTCCCTGTATTCCGTGAGATCTAACCTTGCTAATCAGTCTCCCATGGGGATCCTTGTTGAACACCTTACTGAAGTCCATATAGATCACATCTACCGCTCTGCCCTCATCAATCCTCTTTGTTACTTCTTCAAAAAAACTCAATCAAGTTTGTAAGACATGATTTCCCATGCACAAACCCATGTTGACTATCCCTAATCAGTCCTTGCCTTTCCAAATACATGTACATCCCGTCCCTCAGGATTCCCTCCAACAACTTGTCCACCACCGACGTCAGGCTCACTGGTCTATAGTTCCCCGGCTTATCCTTTCCACTTTTCTTTAACAGTGGCACCACGTTAGCCACGTTAGCCAACGTTAGCCATCCTCCAGTCTTCCGGCACCTCACCTGTGACTATCAATGATATAAATATCTCAGCAAGAGGCCCAGCAATCACCTCTCTACACCTGATCAGGTCCTGGAGATTTATCCACCTTTATGCGTTTCAAGACATCCAGCACTTCCTCCTCTGCAATATGGACATTTTGCAAGGTGTCAGCATCTATTTCCCTACATTCTATATCTTCCATATCCTTTTCCCCACAGTAAATTCTGATGCAAAATACTCGTTTAGTATCTCCCCCATTTTCTGTGGCTCCACACAAAGGCCGCCTTGCTGATCTTTGAGGGGCCCTATTCTCTCCCTAGTTACCCTTTTATCCTTAATGTATTTGTCAAACCCTTTGGATTCTTCTTAATTCTATTTGCCAAAGCTATCTCATGTCCCCTTTTTGCCCTCCTGATTTCCCTCTTAAGTATACTCCTACTTCCTTTATACTCTTCTGAGGATTCACTCGATATATCCTGTCTCTACCTTACATATGCTTCCTTCTTTTTCTTAACCAAACCCTCCATTTCTTTAGTCATCCAGCATTCCCTACACCTACCAGCCTTTCCTTTCATTCTAACAGGAATATACTTTCTCTGGATTCTCGTTATCTCATTCCTGAAGGCTTCCCATTTTCCAGCCGTCCCTTTACCTGCGAACATCTGCCCCCAATCAGCTTTCGAAAGTTCTTGCCTAATACCGTCAAAATTGGCCTTTCTCCAATTTAGAACTTCAACTTTTAGATCTGGTCTATCGTTTTCCATCACTATTTTAAATCTAATGGAATTATGGTCACTGGCCCCAAAGTGCTCCCCCACTGCCACCTCAGTCACCTGCCCTGCCTTATTTCCCAAGAGTAGGCCAAGTTTTGCACCTTCTCTAGTAGGTACATGTATATACTGAATCAGAAAATTTTCTTGTACACACTTAACAAATTCCTCTCCATCTAAACACTTAACACTATGTCAGTCCCAGTCTATGTTTGGAAAGTTAAAATCCCCTCCCATAATCACCCTATTATTCTTACAGATGGGTGAGATCTCCTTACAAATTTGTTTTTCAATTTTCCTCTGACTATTAGGAGGTCTATAATACATTCCCAATAAGGTTATCATCCCTTTCTTATTTCTCAGTTCCACCCAAATCACTTCCCTGGATGTATTTCCAGGAATATCCTCCCTCAGCACAGCTGTAATGCTATCCCTTATCAAAAACACCACTCCCTCTCCTCTCTTGCCTCCCTTTCTATCCTTCCTGTAGCAATTATATCCTAGAACATTAAGCTGCCAGTCCTGCCCATCCCTGAGCCATGTTGCTGTAATTGCAATGATATCCCAGTCTCATGTTCCTAACCCTCCCCTGAGTTCATCTGCCTTCCCCATTAGGCCCCTTGTATTGAAATAAATGCAGTTTAATTTATTAGTCCTACCTTGTCCCTGCTTGCCCTGACTGTTTGACTCTCTTTTGTTCTCAACTGTACCAGATTGATCTGTATCCTCACTATCTCCCCTGGGCACACACACCCCCCACCCTCCCTCCTGAGCAGATCTAGCAAATTTCCCTGAAAGTATATTGGTCCCCTTCCAATTTAGGTGCAATCCGTCCTTCTTGTCCAGGTCACTTCTACCCCAAAAGAGATTCCAATGATCCAAAAATGTCAATCCTTCTCCCATACACCAGCTCCTCAGCCATGCATTCATCCACTCTATCCTCCTACTCCTGCCCTCACCAGCTTGTAGCACCAGGAGTAATCCAGATATTACTACTCTCAAGGACTTCCTTTTAAAATTCCTGCCTAACTCTCTGTAATCACCCTTCAGAATCTCAACCTTTTCTCTCCCTATGTCATGGTTCCAATGTGGACAATGACCTCTTGCTGGCCCCTCTCCCCCTTGAGAACATTCTGCACCCTCTCTGAGACATTCTTGATCCTGGCACCAGAGGAGCAACACACCATTCTGCTTTTTCGCTGCTGGCCACAGAAACGTCTGTCTGTCCCTCGGACTAAAGAATCCCCTAACACAATTGATCTCTTGGAACCCAACATACCCCTCGTTGCATTTGAGCCAGTCTCAATATCAGAAACTTGGCTGTTCGTGCTACGTTCCCCTGAGAATCCATCACCCCCTACATTTTCCAAAACAGCATACTTGTTTGAAATGGGTATATCCACAAAAGACTCCTGCACTGGATGCCTACCTCTCTTACCTTTCCTGGAGTTAACCCATCTATGTGACTGTAGCTGGGGTAAAAAGGTAACTAGGGAGAGAATAGGGCCCCTTCCTAGAACTGCCATCCATCACATACTGTTGCAGTTGCAAATCCCTCATTGCTTCTATCTGTGATCAAGCTTTTCGTCACCATATCTCCATGCATAGCTGAGTGCCCAATTTTATTTTGATAACTGCTCCTGTGAATCATGGTGAGACATTTCCTAAGTGAAAGACACTATAAATACAGCATCACTGTAAACTGTTATTGTTACATGATAAGGTATCCTTGTAAACTGTAGTTATGTGAAATGGAACACACTGCTGTAAACTGGAAACTATACTGCTGTATGTTACTGATCTGTTCACAACTCTGAATCTATTTTAACATGCTGATCACATGATTTATAGAAATTCTGATGGAGGCAATATTTCAATCAGAGCATCTTTCTACTGCTTATTTGTTGCTCTTTCAGGGATATATCAGTCAACATTCAGGATTTTTGATTTGGAGGAGCCGGTGTTCAACTGCGGTGTACAAAGTTAAAAATCACACAACACCAGAAAATATCCATCATCAAGAAAAAACCATCCATCCAGATTCCTTTCCCCTTCAATTAATTGGGGAATAAAATAAAAGTATTTTGGTCTTGTCGAGATGAAAGTCATCTTCTTAGATACTTATGATAGCAGACCTCTTTCTTATTAATTAATAAAACTCCTTTATATTTAAGATAATAAGGAAAGATAAAGTAAAAAAATCTGTAATAAAAACAGGATGCATGATTTTTGGAGCTCACTTTTTTGCATAAAGTTAAATCAATTTTATAGTTTCAGGCGATGGCTTTTCCAACTGTTCTAACTGCAAATATATCATAGAAATACTCTATAATTTATAAAATATGATGCCCTGCACTTCAGACAAGGCTACCACTAAATCTTAACACTGCTGTCTTTCCCAGAGCAAGAGTTCCCTGGGTAACTAATGTTTCTGTCATCAGTTTCATGCATTGGTGCACAGAGGATTGACTTATTGGGTACATACTGCCGGTGGTGGCTTGGAATTTTCTATTCATATAGAACTTCAAGACTATCATTAGTTTCCTGGCCTGTCTCATGCTGTTTCTGTGTCTGACTCAAAGGGATGATATACTTTTGATTCTTCATCACTCGTGAGGTTTGAGTGGCAAAATGTTGCTTTCCAATTATGTACCTAGGTTGCTTTCCCCTGGTATTGCTTCAGTCACTTTGGCTAAAGTTGGATATGACAGAACTCACACTTCTGGGGGAATCCTTTCCCTCTTTAAAACTAGCAGAAAGTTTGTGGTGTTGACAGAAAAAAATTCAATTTAACTCTTTGATAAAAGTACAATAGTCATTATCCTTTCATATTATTCCATTGTTACTCCACTGTACTCCTATACCTGAGTACGTGACAATAAAAATCTAATTCTAATTCTAAAATCTGATTCTTATTTGATATTTCCCAGATACATGTAATCTTTATTCCCATGAAAACCACCTTTGAATTGGGAAGTAGCTGGTGAACTGTTGGTACTGTTGACACCCGTACATGCATGCTACCATCATTCAAACAAGCTTCTGACCATAAGTTGTTTTAATGACTAAAAGTGAAAATATGCTCTGTTTCAAAAAATATAAACACAGAATATGAATTAATCATTACAACTTCAGAGATGCATCTAAAAATTCATTCAACTTATTCAGCCTCAAACGAAGACAATCCACTCACAAGGGCTTTATCCTGTATATTCAGCTCTCTGAGTGAAAGTTATATAAATAATTCTTAAACCAAATGTCAAAATGTCTACCCAGCCTCAGCACTTCAATTTTTTCATTCTGGTATTCCAAACATGAGGCTTATTCAGTTGTTATGCTTTGCAAATGTCTCTTTATTACTGGATAAACTGAGGGGAGTCATATGCCCCATCTAAACCTGGCTGACAACAGATTATAAAGATTAGAGACCCACAATGCTTTCCTGGTAAGAAAGTGAAAGGTATGCACACTTGGAGACAATGACAGAAATTTGTACTCACGGGGGAGAACACAGTTGACTGCTAACCTTCAAAGTCTAAAAACAGTATTTTCTACAGTTATGCTTTTCACTGCCTGCTTGTTTCCAAGATAAAAGAGAATTGGTGTCTCAAAAGAAGTTAATCAGCACTTCTACATAGTTCCAAGTCCCATGAGATTTATGTCACCATGGAGATGTCCTTTGAGGAGGAAAGGGTTTCTAAGATATCCCTGAAAATTCACATACAGTCTTACAGCACCTTGGAGAGAGAGAGCAGCTAGCGGCCGAAAGACTCAATGCTCCCCGTCCAAGATCAAATTGGTGGGAATTTAAAACAAGGATAGAAGACCTAGCTTGAGCTAAAGGGAGGATCACCTGAACAAGTCCTTACCATGAAAGACAGCTTCGGGGTTAAAGGTTAGAGATTGGAAAAGGAAATTAATGGGAGAAGAAAACCCTCAGGAGCTAAACATGATTTTGGACTGAATTCCAGAAAATCAAATGAAAGCTTAAAGGATAGTATAAAGCATGGCTATGAAGTGGGTGATAAAAGTCAAAGGGAGAAATTCTGTGTTTTAGTTTAAAGGAGAAATTGTCTATTGGTAAATAGTGCTTCCAATCTGTTTGTTACATTAAAGGTTTTAACACATTCCATGTATCCATATTATCCTTTCAGCTATCAGCTAGAAGCTTGAGGGTTTTTTAAGTAATTGGTCTCTATCAGGATGATAACACTTGTCACTGGTCTTTATATTATGTGATAATTTAACGGTTTTAGCTACGAACATGCTGGAAAATTTAACATTGTTTCACAGTGCTTGTGACATCAAATTTAAGTTTAATTGATAATCATCCTATCTCTATAGATTCATGCACTTGTTTATTTTCCATACAATGTAAAACCAGCATATCTGATACAATGGTTCATGCAAACACATCAATTTGTTTCCAAACGCTGCAATTACCAGCAGATGTACAATCTTATTTCCAGTGCTTGCTCAGTATTCAGTTGCATTATTATTTCTGTAGTATTCTAATCCTGCAGGAAATCCTACTCACATGTCTTTGACCCCATCAAGTAATTCTGTTTCTTAATTAAATCAATTGTTTTCTGCAGCTGCTGTTAAACAGGTAATGAAAAAGGATGGGGACAACAGAAACATAATAATTTTAATAATATTTCAAACACAATTTCTACAAATTATGCCAAAGCATCCAAGAAGAAGGGACTTGGAAGATTATTGAGTTGTAGGATTTAATATTTCCTTATTATCTCAGTGCTGTTTTTTTCTGTGATCTCTTAATCCTGGGCTTTGTGTTGGCAACATAATTATTTTTCAGATTAACCTTGACTTCTTGTCTTCTTATCCAATGATTCTTAAAATACATTCTTGCCTGTGATTTCCACTTCATAACAAGTCACACCTTTGTATCAGCAAAAGTCAATAGCCCATTTTGATGCAGTTGCCTTGAACTCAGTTAAATTTTCTTTCATTAGAATCATTAAAAATATGTGCTTGATCAATTGGAAATCCATTAATCAGATGTTGCACTCTTTGATATTGTATAACTCTTTGTAATGCTAAGATTTTGTAGCTTACATTAGGGCCTGATAAACGTATCCTGTAATTTGATATCAAAATTGTAATTTAACTGACCGCACGTTCATTTGGTTTTCAGTGTATTTGTCCTGACGCAAAAATGAATTACGATAGCTAAATCGGTCAAGGTCTAACTTGAAAGATATAACTGGTGAATAATGGGACACTGTGGTGTCATGGTATTATCACTGTACTAGTATCTAGAACATTGGAACATAAGACCAGGATTAGGATATTCAACCCCTCAAGCATGGTCCACCATTCTGGATCAGTTCATCACTTGTCTTAATGCTATAATCCTGCACTATTCTCTAATCCTTTGATTTCATTACTGGTGCTAAATCCATTAATCTCTGGTTTGAATGTATTTAATGACTGAACTTTCACAGCCATTTGGGGTGAAGCATTCCAAAGATTTCTCATACTCTGAGTGAAGAGGTTCCTCCTCATCTTAGTCATAAAAGGCTTGCTTGTGTTCATTTGTTTTAGATCCCAGAGAAAGGGGCCTATTCATCCTTTCTGAATTGACTGTCTCTCTCTCTTTAAGACTTTTATGAGTTTCTATGAGATTACCTCTCATTCTTCTAAACTCTAGAGTATTAGAGCTCATTCTCCTCTGTCAGTCCTCAGAAGACAGTCCCACCATCTGGTGAATCTGTCCTCTATGGGCAAAGGTTCAAGTTCAATCTCTGATGATTTAGATTCAAATTCCACCATGGCAGATGGCGGAATTTAAATTCAATTAACAAACCTGGAATTGAAAGTTTGTCAAAGTCACTGTGACCATAAAATTTATCATCAATCGTTATGAATACCCATCTCATTCACAAATTTCCTTGAGAGAAGATAATCTGCTCTCTTTGACTGTCTGGCCTGCATATGAATCAGGAGTCACAGTAATATGATTGACTCTTAAATATCCTTGAAATGATTTGGCAGGTCATTCAGTTCAAGAGTTCTGCCAGCTATGCCCACAGCTCTTGAAATTACAATTCAGTATCTCACTGAAAGCTCTTCCAACAGCACCTTTTAAATCTACAACTCCTACCATCTAGATGGACATGGAAAAGGACCTGGAAAATATAGAATGTAGAGAAATAGATGGTGACATCTTGAAAAATGTCCATATCACAGAGGTGGAAGTGCTGGATGTCTTGAAATGCATAAAAGTGGATAAATCCCCAGGACCTGATCAGGTGTACCCTAGAACTATGTGGAAAGCTAGGGAAGTGATTGCTGGGCCTCTTGCTGAGATATTTGTATCATTGATAGCCACAGGTGAGGTGCCAGAAGACTGGAGGTTGACTAACATGGTGCCACTATTTAAGAAAGGTGGAAAGGAAAAGCCAGGGCACTATAGACCAGTGAGCCTGACGTCGGTGGTGGGCAAGTTGTTGGAGGAAATCCTGAGGGACAGGATGTACATGTATTTGGAAAGGCGTGGACTGATTAGGGATGGTTAACATGGTTTTGTGCATGGGAAATCATGTCTCACAAACTTGATTGATTTTTTTGAAGAAGTAACAAAGAGGATTGATGAGGGCAGAGCAGTAGATGTGATCTATATGGAATTCAGTAAGGTGTTTGACAAGGTTCCCCATGGGAGACTGGTTAGCAAGGTTAGATCTCATGGAATATAGGGAGAACTAGCCATTTGGATACAGAACTGGCTCAAAGGTAGAAGATAGAGGATGATGGTGGAGGGTTGTTTTTTAGATTTGAAGCCTGTGACCAGTGGAGTGCCAAAGGATCAGTGCTGGGTCTACTAATTTTCATCATTTATATAAAGTATTTGGATGTGAGCATAAGAGATATGGTTACTAAGTTTGCAGATGACACCAAAATTGGAAATATAGTGGACAGTGAAGAAGGTTACCTCAGATTACAATGTGATCTTGATCAGATGGGCCAATGGGCTTGGGAGTGGCAGGTGTTTAATTTAGACAAATGCAAGGTGTTGCATTTTGGGAAAGCAAATCTTAGCAGGACTTATACACTTAATGATAAGGTCCTAGGGAGTGTTGCTGAACAAAGAGACCTTGGAGTGCAGGTTCGTAGCTCCTTGAAAGTGGACTCACAGGTAGACAGAATAGTGAAGAAGATGTTTGGTATGCTTTCCTTTATTGGTCAGAGTATTGAGTGCAGGAGTTGGGAGGTCATGTTGCAGCTGACCTCCCAACATGAGGTTCCACTGTTGGAATATTGTGTGCATTTCTGGTCTCCTTCCTATCGGAAGGATGTTGTGAAACTTGAAAGGGTTCAGAAAAGATTTACAAGGATGTTGCCAGGGTTGGAGGATTTGAGCTATAGGGAGAGGCTGAACAGGCTGGGGCTGTTTTCTTGGACCGTCAGAGGCTGAGGGGTGACCTTATAGAGGGGCATGGATAGGGTAAATAGACAAGGTCTTTTCTCTTGGGTGGGGGAGTCCAGAACTAGAGGGCATAGGGTGAGAGAGGAAAGATATAAAAGAGACCTAAGGGGCAACTTTTTCACGTAGAGGGTGGTGTGTGTGTGGAATGGACAGCCAAGGGAAGTGGTGGAGGCTGGTACAATTGTAACATTTAAAAGGCATCTGGATGGGTATATGAACAGGAAGGATTTGGAGGGATATGGGCCTGGTGCTGGTAGGTGGGACTAGATTGGGTTGGGATATCTGGTTAGCATGGACAAGTTGGACCGAAGTGTCTGTTTCCATGCTGTACATCTCTGTGATCTATGGCTCTATGACAAGGACACCAGTCGCATGGGAGCACTCAACCTCCAAGTTCCCCTTAAAGCTACGCACAATTCTGATCTGGAACTATATCACCATTCACTCCCTGTAACTGGGTCAAAATCCTGGAATTCCCTTCCTAATGGTACTGTGGGTGTCCCTACACCAGAAGGACTGCAATGGTTCAAGAGGCAGCTCACCACTGCCTTCTTCAAGGCAATTTGATATAGGCAATAAATTCTAGCAATGCCCACATCCCATTAATGAATAAAATAATAAAGAAATGGCTGATGCTTAACCTTTCAAATCATAATATTTTTGATGCATTTGGCTTCATGCAGCTACTAACGGTGGTTTCAAAATGATCTGCAATCTCGTAAAATGGCAACATAAAATCTTGGATGGTAAGTATTTTGTATTAACATTTTAAATGGACAAATGTATAATCAGGAATGGGACAAGAAATAAGTGTAAAATATTTTACCAAATACATTTCAGACATTAATTATAATCTATGATCTCAATGTCATTTCTTTTGTACACAATGCTTCACAATGAAAAGATGGCAGTTTGTGAAAAAAAGGTTACTGGCTTTAATAAGTATTCATGAAACAACTACGACTATTTTTCTGAGATTGTTTCTCACAAGCAAATCTGAATCAATCACAGATAAAAGCCACCAACAGATCAAGGGAAAGTAACCCTCACTAATGCTGGATCATTTTGGTTTATGTTCCCCAAGCCTCTTACAAAGCTACAAAAACAGCTTGTGTTTTCAGTCCCTCCTGCACAAGGCTAAATTTTCACTGGGTTGGACTGAGCTGCCACAGAGGCAGATGCACTTCAGTGTGGTATAGGTAAAGGCATGGAGAATTCTATATGTAGAGACAGATGCAGCTAGAGAGCAGGGTTGTCCAACTACTTCATAAAGTGGCCACATTTACGTTTCTTTCTCTTGGTTGGTGGGGAGGAGGGTGGGGGGGGGGGGAGGTTGTGGGGGGGAAAGGTGATTATGCTGGTGATCAAACTTCAAAAAGATAAGATTTGCCACAATAATCATGCATCTCTGAAAAAAGTTCCAAAGCAATAACTTATGATTTGAATTAATTAAAAAAGGACCATTTTAAAAAATGCCAAGTGAAAGAGTCAACTAATAAACCCTTACTTTGGCCTTTTAGTTAAGAAACAAAGTTAGGGTGAGAAAATGTCTAGGCCTCAGGTCATCATCACCCAAAAAAAGTGTTGGGACTAGAGCCAAGTATAAGAGTCGTTTTAACCTAGATAATGTGGATATGGTTTTCGTGTGATTGGTGGGATGGGGGAGAAAGAAGAAGAGAGGAAAGGTGATTCCCACTCACTCACCCACCATTGCCCCAGCCAAACTCTCACTAATGCATCCAACACCCCACTGCAGTCACTCACTCAATTACCTCTTCCCTGCAGTCTCTCACTCACTCACCCCCATAGACAGTCATTTACTCCCCATGTCACTCACTCATCCTTCCCCCAGTCATTCACCCAAACCCTTCATTTAGCCAAAAGCCTCCTTTTCCCTGCTGAAAGCCTGGCAGATTTTCACCCCCATGTTATTAGTGACAGTGGGCCAATTCTCACCCCCTACCCCCTCAGTGATGGTGGGCCAATTCTCATCCCCTACCCCTTCAGTGACGCTGGCCAATTCTCACCCCTACCTGTCAGTGATGGTGGCCCAATTCTCACCCCTACCTCTCAGTGACTCTTTCATTGGCAAACTTCAAAAATCAAGAAAACATTGTTCTTTCAGTTATAATAATTAAATCCATTTTTGCTACAGTTGTTATACAGGTCTGTCCTACAGTAATAAGTTAATAAGCACCATATAAGTGCTGAACTATATAATAGGTTAAGCATTACCAGACCACAGGACTGCCCTCTCATTACAGAGTGATGTCTGGTGGTTGTTTAAACCTGAGGGTCACCGCACTTCAGGTAAGGGGAGAGGTTCAGAAAGAGATTCTATGGGAATTCAACCCACACTCTTGGTGTCACTCTAAATTACAAGCCTGCAAACTGAGCTAACTAATTTCAAAACTATATATTGTACTTTGCAGAATGGAAAAACTAACTTATGCATTCATTGATTGTTAGACATTATTTTGTTATGTGCATTTCAAAGACATCCTGAGGTTAGTTCATGGTGAATGTGTGAATGGCTCTGGAGGAAACCCAGGGACATAGATAGGACTCGGCAAATATGACAGGGAATGGAGAGTGTGAGGACATGTGGAAGGGACATGAGATGGCATGAGAGTGTATGGAGTGGGAATGGGGGTAGGATGGTCTTGGATTATGAAGGCACAACGAGCGCATGTGTGATGGGTGAACCTGAGATTTTGATGGTTGACATTCATTATTATTGGTGGTCTAATGTCCCAAAAGTGAAAGTGAATGTTCCAATCTGCAAACATCACCATCCATCGCTGCTTCAGACTTGCGTCTGACCCACTCTTCCTCTGCTTCCCTGAATCAGATGTATGGTGGGTGGTGGCCTTTTTAAAAGAGACAGGGATTTTGAGTTGGTGAGCTTCCTGTCTCAATCTTCCCAAACTGTCCACAAAAATCCAACTCAATCTATGGAAAGATGCAGTCATATCCAAGTCTTAACCTAAAGTCTTTTCTCCAGATGGGTCTTAACAAGTGTAATGACATGAACAAGTCAGAAAGCCACACTGTTATATTCAAAGGCCAGGCATGGTGGACCACATACGATTGTTACCACTGAGAGACAGGACAGAAACTGAAAACTAGAAATAAGAGGCAACTGAAATTTATCTTATACACAAAATCTTAACTGATTCAATATCCAAACTAAGGTTGTAGAATTGTTTTCTTTGATTATATTTATACATTAATTTTAGACTATTTATGAATCACCTTTACCCTATCATTAAAAAACCCTTTTGTTCATTCAGTATCTTGTAGATGTTAATGTATTAGAACTGAATTGAGTATTAGTGTATCACAGAAATGTAATAAAAGCCTGAGAAACTTCTTTATAAGTGTATTTTTATGTGACCAGTTTATATAATTGTTGGTGGAGTTTCCCAACTTTACTCTAGAAGGCATCAGTAATGGTGTTTATATGGAAGTTTTTAAATTTTATTTTAATAGCATTGAGTTATTTTAATTGCATATTGTCTAAGGTGATGACTTGAACACATATGTCTACAAGAAGCATCATAGTTTGCTGGTAAAAGTAGATAAGAGATTAATAGTACATGAATAATACTTCAATCACCATAAACTAATTACACACTCTAATTAGAGCAAACTGAAAGATCATTTTTTATGACTGTTGTAAACAGAGCAAATCACATTAGAAATAAGTTATTATGGAGTTTAGACGCATGGGGAAAGAATATTTTCACCGTTCCTGTTCCATAGATAAGATCAATTTGTTTCAATGACGTACTCTGCAATTTTTCAACCATTGATATATTTCCTATTTCATTTATATCAAGTTTACCTTGCATTATTAAAAGGGTTTCAACACAATCTTTCTTTCAGCCAGGTAAGTGGGCTGACTTTTCATTGAGGTCAGGATCAAAGCTGGATAGGTACAAAGGTATTGGGGCAGTCAGTTTGCTGTTTTCCTGACCCATTCTCAGAGCCAGCCAAAACAGTTTCAGGACCAGCAGGCCTCCATACCTCTACAAGTTGTGGGCACAACTGAATTCATTAAACCTTGTTAATGGCACTCAAAAAAAGCCCAAATGGGATTTTAAAAAATAGGCCTCCAGATTTCCTCTCTTTTTCCCTCGGCTTCTGCCCTGGGCAACACCTGATTCTAGAACTACATTTAAAAGGCATCTGGATGGGTCCATGAAAAGGAAGGATTTAGAGGGATATGGACCCAAATGCTGGCAAATGGGACTCGATCAGTTTAGGCTATCTGGTAGGCAGGGATGAGTTGGACCAAAGGATCTGATTTCGTGCTGTGTAACTCTACGATTTCATAACTTAGGGTCAAAGCTTAAATATAAGGGGCTACCCATTACATACTAAGCTGAGGATTTTGTTTATATAGGATTGTGAGTCTTTAGAATATCCCTCCCTCAAACGTCAGCGGATGCAGAACATTTAAATGGTTCTTAAGGCAGAGATAGAAAAGTTATTGATTACCGAGGGGATGAAAGATTATCAGGGATATGCAGGAATGTAGAATTGAGGTTAAATCAGATCAGTTATGAACTTATTGAATAACAGAGCAGGTTTGAAGCGCAAGTCTTGTTTCTTGATCATATATATGTTTGTATAATGGTGCAGAATATAAATTTTCAGTTTGCCCTCTCTCTTTAGACTGTCTTGTTTTTCCCTCAAAAACACATTTCATGAAAACTGTTCTAGCTATATTGTCAATCAGCACCTCAACCACATAATTTCTTCTCTGTCAAAGGTCTGATTATTGACATGGCTAGTGCTGAACATTTCTCTGTCTCCATAACACTTTGTATTTCCCTATCCTCCTCTAATCCCACTATTCCCACCATTCATCAATTGTTTGCACTCCCTCAATTTTCTTACCTGCACCACCTCTTGATCATTTGACCTTTGCCTTTAATGACTTAGATTCCTGCCCCTACCTCAATTAGGCAAAGCTGTCACTTCAGAATCATTCAGCAACTTCTCACTCATTAGGCTGGCATAGGAATAAAAACAGCTGTGTTGGAAAGTATTGAAAAGATTTATCTGACAAGGTGCAGTAGACTGCAGCATTCCTGCTCCAGGATTGCAAAGATTAATTCAGATTCTGAAGAGGAGCTGTGCTGTGCAACATCTAGCTCGGTCACTCTTTGATATCTGGAACATGCCTTTATTGCAGTGAGTTTCAGACATTAATTAAGGTCAAAAATTATTTCAGAGAAAGGTCGAAAGGATTAATGTGATAATGAATTCATTTATGAAATGCTGCTCCTTAGCTTTCTTATTTATATGCAAATCATAGCTTCAGTATTTGACAGCAGAAACCCAATAATGATTTGAACCCTAATATAAACATCATCTGTACTTCATAATCACCATTAAATTTATGATTGACATTAATGTAGTCTTAGATTTAACTGTACAGGATGATTGTTTAACTGCATAAGTAAATCATGAACTTAATAGTTTATTAAATTGCACCCGTATCATTTGGCGCATTCAATACTCAATCAATATATCGTTTTCAAGAATCACAGTTTACATCATTAGAGAGCTGTGTTCATTAGCTCCTCAGCCTCATGCGAAATATATTATGCAAACAAATTACTTGATATTTTATTAGAAAATAAACTGATTTTGACTTTGCCAATTTGGAGTTTTCTTCAGAAAAGGTGGTAAAGTGTGCGTGCCAAATCTCAAATTTATTCTTTGCCAGTAAGGACATAAATTTTCTTATAATGAATAGATTTCATTCATCACAGCAGTAGGGACACAGATCGATTTTTTTATTTAAACTATCAAAGATGAAATTATGCCTAATCTTCTCTCCCATTAACTGGAATGGCTGTATTCTCCATCCTAAATCATGCAAAATGCCACAACCTTATCCCTCCCAAGAAAATCGAGGAAATTAAAACACCTACAGAAGTTCACCATGTGGGCTTTCTTGTCTCTTTTGATTAACTTAAGTTAAGATGGAACAAAATCCTGACAAATTTATTGATTTTGGAATAACGGTTCTGCATTGAAGAAGATTAATATTTTGGACTGAGTCAATTGAATAACAAATGTGAGGTAAGTAAACAAGAGATAATACAAAATATGAGAGGCAATGTGAATAACTAATCTAATCATGCTACCCTTTGTAAATTGTCTCTGTGGAGAAGACTTCTGTTTTGGATAGAAATGCATTATCGTACTGATGTGCATCCTGACTTGCCGTAGATAAGGTCCTCCACCATGAGGCACTGACTGGGTGTGTCCACCTTACAAACAATTTTAACAAAATTACAGTGCAGACCAGACTGTCGTCCTGAGAGCTCGTAACATGGTAGCAGAGTGACACTGAGATGGAGTGCTGAAGAGCTGTACAGAAGCATATCCACTGACAGAGGGACACGTGAATGTTCAGAGCTGTAAAGATACTGAAAAGGAACAAAGAAGCAAGTGACAGGTCTTGTGTAATGCTAATAGACATTCCAGGACCAAAGTACAGAACAATCACAGATAAAAGGATGGGGATGGAAGTACTACACAGGACTTCACACAAAACCTTTATGATCGCAGCTGATAT
This sequence comes from Chiloscyllium plagiosum, assembly GCF_037043375.1. Taxonomy (NCBI): domain Eukaryota; kingdom Metazoa; phylum Chordata; class Chondrichthyes; order Orectolobiformes; family Hemiscylliidae; genus Chiloscyllium; species Chiloscyllium plagiosum. The sequence goes on from NW_028270148.1 coordinate 41,523,760, forward strand.
TACGGCTGAACAAGTCAGATCCCAAAATGAAATCTGAGCTGATGATCATACTTGGTTTATTTTTAATGTTGTGGCACATCAGAGTGCAGACTTTTTTTTAAACAATAAAACAGAAGTTTATGACACAAAGAAACAAAATTCAAAATAAACTAAGCCAAACTATTTAAATAGAATACTGTTTGCAAGATTTAAAAAAAAATAGCAAAACACAATCCTGTGTAACCACCAACACCATTCCTTTACAAAAACTAAAGGACCACTGATGCTGGAAATCTGAAACAAAAATGGAAATATCTGGAGAAACTCAGCAGGTCTGGCAACATCTGTGAAGAGAAAACACAATTAATGATTCGAGTCCAGTGACCCATCTTCCAAATTTAGTCCTGAAAAAGGGTCAGTGGACCTAAAACGTTAATTCTGTTCTATCTCCAGATGTGGCAGGACCTGCTGAATTCCTCCAGTTATTTCTATTTTGGTTTCACCATCTCTTCACATTTATTTAAAAAATGAATCTGGGTGGTGAGTGGCTTGTAGGGAACCTTACTGGTCGTGATGTTTCCATGATTCTGCTGCTTCTAGATGGTAGTGGTTGTGGGTTTGGAAGGTATACTCTAAGGAATTATGGTGAATTCCTTCACTACACCTTATAGATGGTACACATTGTTGCTGCTGAGCATCAGTGGTGCAGGGACTGGGTGTGGTATCAATCAAAAGGCTGGGCAATTTTCCACAGGGATGTGTAGATATCAGTTTTGTAACTGTATTGGAACACACTGTGCCTCACATTGCCCAGTCTTGTCCATTTATCATGCTGGTAGTGCCACACAATACGATAGGGTGTATCCTCAATGTGAAGACAGGACTTTATCTCCACACCAACAGTGTGGGTGACATTCCAGTGGTTACTGTCATGGGCAGATGAATTGTGGATGGACAGATTGGTGAAAATGAAGTCAAGGATGATTCTTTTGGTTCCCTCAGGACCTGCTGTTGACCCAGTCTAACAGCTGTGCCCTTAGTACTCAACCAGTCCTGTTAGACCTGATAGGGCCAATGAATTTGATTGTTTGGTCAGCTGGTTTATGAGAGACACCAACAACATGGGCTCAATTCCCCAAGTGACTCAGGTTACCATGAAGGTCTCACCTTCTCAACCCTACCCTGAGCCACTCACCACTAGCTGCCTTTTTCTGGTGAGAGAACAGTGTGATGGGACTATGGCATGTTCACCTTTTTAAATAATCCTGTTAGAATCCTAGAGTTTCTATGAGATCCCCATTCTTCTAAACTTCAATGAATATACATATCTTTCTGCTATAATGTGTGTTTTGTTAACACAAATCTGCTGTAACATGATTGATGAATTGGGGACACTGTTTCTAAAGCATGAATTTTTAAAGCATGTATTGGTTATAATGTGATTCCAACCCCATTAGTTTAAATGGTGCTGCTGTTACACAATTTTCTTATAACACGGGATTGCATGAGAACAGAACTACCGCTTTATAGCAGAACTGACTGTAGTCTTAACCGATCTAGTATCTCTTCATGCATTAGTCCTGCCAACCTAGGCATCTATCTGGTAAATCTTCCATAGCTAGACCATTCTTCCTCAGATAAATGGACCAAAACTGTAAACTATAGTCTTGGTCTCACCAAGATCGTGTAGAATTGCAGCAAGGCATCCCTGCTCCTGTCCTCGAATCCTCTCACTATGAAAGCTAATCTATCATTTGTCTCCTTCACTGCCTCCTGTAGCTGGTTGCTTACTTTCAGCAACTGATGTACAAGGACACCCAGGTTTTGTTTTACAACTTCCCATTTCCCAATCTTTTGCCATTCAGATAATAATCTGCTTCCCTGTTTTTGCCACCAAAGTGGGTAATCTCACGTTTATCCACATTGTACTTTGTCTGCTCTGCATTTACCCACTTGTTCAAATCACATCGAATCATCTCTGCATCCTCTTCACAACTCACCTTCCCAATGAGCTTCGTGGTGCTTGGAGACATTACATTTAGTTCTCTCATCTAAGTTACTAAAAACTTTTGTGAAGAGCTGGGTCCATGCACTGATCCTCGCAATACCCCACTAGTCACTGCCTGCCATTCAGAAAAAGTCCCAGTTATTCCTACCGTTTATTTCCTGTCTGCCAACCAATTTTCTAACCATGTCAGTACACTACCCCTAAATCAATATGCTTTAATCTTACATGCTAGTCTCTTATGTGGGACTTTAACAATAACCTCTGAAAGTCCAAGTAAACCACATCCACTAGCTCCCCCTCTACTAGTTACATCCCCAAAAAATGTAAATAAGTTTATTAAACATGATTTGCTTTTATAAATCTATGCTGACTCAGTCTGATCTTGTTATATTTTCCAAAGGCTCTGCAATTAAATCTGTTCAAATGGACTCTAGCATTTTCCCAACTATTGATGTCAGGCTAGTCTATATTTCCCTATTTTTTTCTACCTCCTGTTTTAAATAGTGTAGTTATGTTAATTACCCTCCAATCCATAGGAACTGATCCAGAATCCATAGCATCTTGAAAATTACCACCAATGCACTATTATCTCTAGTGCCACTTCCTGATATACTCTGGGTTGTAGATAAATCCCTGTAGATTTATCAACCTTTTAATTCCATCAATTTTCCCAACCTAATGCTCATTTCCTTCATTACTTTCACTAGAGCCTGTGTTCTCTCCGTTTTCCATTATACCTTACCCTATTTCTGACTGTCAGGGACTGACATTTGTCTTCACTAATCTTTTTCTTTGCATATACCTGTAGAAACCTTTACGATCAGTTTGTTTGTTCCCAATAAGCTTACTTCCATATTCCATTATCCCTCTCTTAATTCCATTACGTTTCACCTTCATTTCTTTTGTGAAGTAAATTTCTGACTGATTGTTAAAACTAAATCTGCAACATTGTGTGTTTATGTTTCAGTGAAAGACTACCTTGTTACAGCTGAGAAAAGAAACCAAAAGATGATCTATCAAGTCTGACTTGTCCAGTAATAGCATCAGCTGAGATAAAGCTGCTCTTCCTGAACCAGTCATTTCTTTCCATTAGATGGTAATAGAAATGAATTCGAAACTAAACATTTTTTCCTGTTCAGTTGAAGGTTCTTAATAATAGTGATCATTAACTTGGGTTGGAGAAATGATCAGATTGAATTTCTTGGAAATTACAATTTCTATCAAATAGATAATGACAAATTTAAAAATTAATTCATGCAGGATTTAATTGTCTCTTTTTTTTAACTGACGATTTCTATTGAAAAAGTTGAATGATATTTCTAACAGTCATTTTCAAGGTTATAATTTAAAGGATGTAAAGTCAAATGCTGCAATATGCAGCAAAGCAAAAAGCCCCAGCTTATCTTCCCAGCTTAATTCTGGTCCTTTTGCCTCCCAATTCTTCATCCCAGGATCGGTAACTATTCAATCACTGAGTTCTAGCTTCGCTCCATCATTGGCAGAGGGTATGTACCATTTTAGAATATATTCAGTATGTACCAGACTATGAGGAAACAACTAGAAAGAGAAGTCAACTTCTCCAGCTTTTGAAATTGATTGAGCAAAATAAAGAGCCCAGAATCTTCTGCGGAGCACCAAAACAACTTGTTACCTTTATTATCAGATCATTTACAGGGTCAAACCAAATGCAGCTCCACTGTTTAGGAAGTTCTGCAATATCCTTTTACAACATTGTAAGAACACCTATGATGCACATTAAGACCATAAGAAATAGGATCAGGATTCGACCATATGGCCCATCAAACCTGATCCATCATTCAGTATGATCGCAGTTGATTCGCAGCCACAACTCCACTTTCCTGCCTGCTCCAAATATCCTTTGATTTGCTGAGAGACCAAAAATCCTTCTTTTTTAAGAGATAAATGCATTCAACAAAGTTGCTTCACAAACCATCTGCAGTAGAGAATTCCAAACGTTTGCAATCCTTTGAGTGAAGAAACTTTTCCTCATCAGTTCCAAATAGGCAGCCCTTTATCCTGAGGGGGTACCCTCACATTTTGGATTCTCCTGCGAGGGGAATCGATGGCTGGGATCTTCAGCTCTGTCTTGGGGCAAACGTGGAGGAAGAAAAGGCATTCCATAGGTGGGTGGTCTCATGCCTGAACCTTACTGTCTTCCCAACTCAACCAAGCTCTGGGTTCGGAGAGTTCATTGCTAACTTTTCTGTCCTGCCCTGTAATGACCCTTTAACAGCCTTCGTTCAGCCACCACTGACATTAATCCAACAGGAGGCCAGCCATCACCATTCAATGTACACAGTGATTGAAATTTAATTGCCCATGTCACCTGTCAGGTTGGGTGATGGGTGTGGTGGAGGTAGGGAGAGGAGTCTCTCGACAAAGGGCAACCAGTGCCTGAATAAGGAAGCAGATATCAGGAAGGGGGTTGTGAGGTGGGGAGGATGTGGAGATGGTAATAATGGTGGCTGACCACTGTCTTCAAAGCTAAATCCGGTGAAAGCATGTCCTGCCAATAGTGGAACCTCTGGTGGGAATGAGATACACAAGATATTAAAGTGAGAGGAATAGTTGGTACAGAAATGGGAAGAGTAATGTTAGGTCCAAGAGCCAGTTTAAGAATTTTACAAACCTCTCCCAGCATTCAAGAGTTTTACTTTTTTTTAATTTCAAACTTATATTTTATTCACAAAAAAAACTTTGTATATATACATAGTCATAAACGCAGTTCGGTTCTGTACAGTATTATATCACAGAAACAAGCAAACATTGGAACTTGACTCTATCCAAACGAACCAAAGACATCCCTTACACATACAAGATTATGTTTACATGCATTCGAGGCACCAGGACAATCCGATTAATGAACAGACCCTTTTCCACTTTGGCAGAAAGACCTTACACAGTGGTCTTTCCCCACTTTAGTGCATCCCTCAGCCTGTAGCCCTGGACCAAGAAATGTGCCAGTCTGCAACTCTTGGTTGAGGTCAACTCCTTGTTCTGAAAGACCAGCATGTTTTGGGCAGACCGAAGAGCATTTTTCACCAATTTGATGGTCTTTTGGGCACAGTCAGTGTGTGTCCTGGGGTACAGACAGAGGGCAGAGTCCCACGTCACAGAGCTGCTCAGGACAAACCTCGACACAAACCACAGCATCTCTCCCCAGACTTCCTTTGCAAAGGCACATTCCAGAAGGCGATGTGTGACAGTCTCTACTCCAATGCAGCCACTTCAAGGGCAGTGTGTGGTGGCACACACCCACCAAGCATACATGAAGAATCTCACAGGTAGTACCCTTTTCACCACCAGCCAAGCGATGTATTGATGCTGGTTGAAAAGTTCTGGTGAGACATCCTGCCAAATGACTTTGACAGTCTGCTCAGGGGACCTCACTGCAGGATCCAACTTCTTATTTTCCCACTTGTGGTCAAAGGTGTTTTTCTTTGCAAACTTCTCCATGAAGGACATGTGATACAGAATGGTCCAACGAGTTGGAGTGTTCCCCAGCAACAAGGCCAGCCCCATCCTTAGTAACACCAGGGAAAAGTAGCACCTCAGTACATAGTGGCACTTGGTGTTAGCGTCCTGAGGGTCTACACACAGCCACACACAAAGGTGGCCCTCAGGATGAGGGGTCATTGGGTACCTTCTTCCCTCTTCTTATCCAGAGCTTTGAAAATGGAGCAGACACATTCCACCTTAGACCTTCAGATGAAGTGGAAGATGACTGCTCCGATGACTGCAATGGCACAGGTTCAGGGAATGGGCCAGACCTGAGCCATGTACAATAACAAAGAGAGTGCCTCACACCTGATGACCAAGTTTTTACCCACATTGGAGAGGGAGTGATGTTTCCAAAAGGCCATTTTCTGCTTCACCTTGGCAATGCGCCCAATATTCAAGTGTTTCGCAGGAAATGATAATCATCCACCTATTTGTCGTTAGTGTGTGGGTGTATTAATGAAGTGCCTGTGATCACTAGCATTCCCCAGCTGGCTTGTATCTCTTCTGTCATACTGATCAAGTGATGCTGAAATGGATGTTTATAGATAGTACCTGATCTATATTGAATCCCTAAATTTTTATGTGAAAATTGTTTATTTCTACCAGTGACCTACAGACTAATTTATAGTCTGCATGTCATGAGAAGTATGATTTTGCTCTGCTTAGATCCGTAAATTTAGATTTGAGTTCCTATAGTATAGAAACAGGTCCTTCAGCCCAACAAGTCCACACTGACCCTCTGAAGAGGGATCCACCCCCCCTACCATATATTTACGCCATCCCTCCACCTCTCAGTCTGCCTTAAGCACTCACCTGGCATCCTACCCTCTTCACAACTCTAGTTCACTACTCCACTCACCAACCTGGAACGTCAGCCTCCTTATGTTCTTACTCTTACGCAGGATCTATAGGGCATTTAAATTCTTGAATATAACACAGGGACTACTGCAAAAGGGACCATGGATTCTATGTAGACCTTCTTCACTGCTGAATTTGTGGATTTTTGGGCAGGTGCACAACAGGGAGTGGCTAACCAGGAATCTCCAGCTCAGATGTATCCGATGGTAAGAGGGTCATTAGGTTGGAAATAAGATTTCTGATCCTGATCAGACTATGTATCTACATTCACTCCTGCAAGCAGTTTCAAAACTTCAATGAGGTTAACTCTAAATCTTCAAAACCCTAGAGAACAGGAACACAATATCCTCAACCTCTCCAAACGATGCTGCCATCCCAGGAATTTGTCTGATGAGGTGAAGAGAAGCCTCTTTGAGAAATATCTCCGTCCTTAGGTATGAAGACCAACACTGTACACAGTACTCAAGGTGCAGTCTTACCAAGGCTCTCCAATTGTAGTAAGGCATCTTTATTTCTTTACATAATTTTCCTTGCAATAAAAGTCAAAGTACTATTTGTATTCCTAATTGCTGGCCCGACCTACATACGAGTCTTAAATACCTCATGAATAAATACATCCAGGTCCCATTGGACATCAGCACTTCTCAATGACTCACCATTTAAGAAACATTCTATTTTATTGTTCTCTTGACCAAAGTGAGTAACTTCACATTTATTCCAGTTATATTGTATCTGTTATGTTCACTGAGCCTGTCCAAGTCCTCTTTAAACCTCCTTGCCTCCAGCTCACAACTTGCATTCCCAGCCAGTTTTCTGTCATCAGCATGTTTTGAATTATAAATTGATCCCAATCCAAACCCTTTGTATATATTATACACAGCAGTGATCTGAGCATTATCCTTTGCAGTAAGACAGTCACTGTGAGAATGATCCTATTATTTCTACTCTGTCTGTTAACCAATTCTTAATCCATACTAACATATTAACCTCAATCTTTAGCACCCCACTAACCTCTTGAGTAGGATCTTATCAAACACTTGCTGAAACTCCAAATACACCACAACAACTAGTTCTCCTTTATCTATGTTATAAGTTAGATCCACTTTAAACTCCAACAGGTTCATCAGACATTATTTCACTGACATGATTTCCTCTTCATAAAGTTATATTGACTAGTCCTGATCTGATGATTCTTTTTTAATGTTCCTTTCTCACGTCCTTTATAATAAATTTGAACATTATCCTTACAATCAGCATCAAGGTCTGTAGTTCCCCATTTTCAATTTCACTCACTTCTTAGACTCATAGAGTCATAGAGATGTACAGCATGGAAACAGACCCTTCAGTCCAACCTGTCCATGCCGACCAGATATCCCAACCCAATCTAGTCCCACCTGCCAGCACCCGGCCCATATCCCTCCAAACCCTTCCTATTCATACACCCATCCAGATGCCTTTTAAATGTTGCAATTGTACCAGCCTCCACCACTTCCTCTGGCAGCTCATTCCATAAATGTACGACCCTCTGTGTGAAAAAGTTGCCCTTAGGTCTCTTTTATATCTTTCCCCTCTCACCCTAAACCTATGCCCTCTATTTCTGGACTCCCCGACCCCAGGGAAAAGACTTTGTCTATTTATCCTATTCATGCCCCTCATGATTTTGTAAATCTCTATAAGGTCACCCCTCAACCTCTGATACTCCAGGGAAAACATGCCCAGCCTGTTCAGCCTCTCCCTGTAGCTCAGATCCTCCAACCCTGGCAACATCCTTGTAAATTTTTTCTGAACCCTTTCAAGTTTCACAACATCTTTCTGATAGGAAGGAGACCAGAACTGCATGCAATATTCCAACAGTGGCCTAACCAATGTCTGTACAGCTGCAACATGACCTCCCAACTCCTGTACTCAATACTCTGACCAATAAAAGAAAGCATACCAAATGCCTTCTTCACTATCCTATCTACCTGCGACTCCACTTTCAAGGAGTTATGAACCTGCACTCCAAGGTCTATTTGTTCAGCAACACTCCCTAAGACCTTCCATTAAATGTAGAAATCCTGCTAAGATTTGCTTTCCCAAAATGCAGCACCTCGCATTTATCTGAATTAAACTCCATCTGCCACTTCTTAGCCCATTGGCCCATCTGATCAAGATCCTGTTGTAATCTGAGGTAACCCTCCGCTGTCCACTACACCTCCAATTTTGGTGTCATCTGCAAACTTACTAACTGTACCTCTTATGCTCACATCCGTGGGATTACATTTGCTAATTTCCAATCTGAAGGAACCATTCCAAATATGTAAAATTTTGAAAGATAACCATGAATGCACCCATTATCTCTGTAATCATGTCTTCAACAGTTTGAGATGGAGCTCAGCAGATCCCAAATGTTTTGTCAGCCTTTAATCCAGTCACCTTTTCAAATGCTATCTCTTTATTATTACTGATTTATTTCAGTTCTGCTGTTTCAAAAGTCCTCTGATACTTTCAGTTCTGGGAGATTTTCTGTATTTTCTTCAATAATGACATATAGAAAGTAACTGTTTAGTTTTTCCTCAGTTTTCCTTTTCTCCACCATAAACTCTCATGTCTCCACTTATACTGGCCCTGCATTTGTTCTAATGTTTTCCTTTCACATACTTATAGAAGTTTTTACCATCAGCCTTTAAGTTTCTCATTGTCTAATATTCGTATTTCCTTTTCCTTTTCTTTGTCCTCCTTTGTTGGTACCTATGCTAAGCTTACCACCTTTCATAGCATCCTTTTGAGCCACATGCTTTGATTTAATGCAATCTTTAACATCTTTCATCAGCCACTGTTTATTCAGTGTTCATTAAGCATCTTTGTGTTTTCAAAGAATAGAGCCATAGAGTCATACATGAGGTGACACAGTGGCTCAGTGGGTAGCACTGCTGCCTCACAGCACCAGGGTCCCAGGTTCAATTCCAGCCTTGGGTAACTGACCGTGTGGAGTTTGCACATTCTCCCCGTGTCTGTATGGGTTTGCTCCGGTTTCCTCCCACAGTCCAAAGATGTGCAGGTTAGGTGATTTGGCCGTGCTAAATTGCCCGTAGTGTTAGGTGCGTTAGTCGGAGGGAAATGGATCTGGGTAGGTTACTTTTCGGAGGGTCGGTGTGAACTGGTTGGGCCGAAGGGCCTGTTTCCACGCTGTAGGGTATCTAACATAGACCATGTTATATTTTTACATTCTCGCCACTGCCTGTCTTCCATTAAACCTCCTAATGTACTTTCCTAATCCACTACAGTCAACTTGCCTTTCATACCTTCACAGTTTCATTTGTTCACATTTAATATCCTAACTTCAGAAAGAACTATGTTGCACTACTTCCTCACAGTGCCAGAGACCCAGGTTCAATTCCTGCCTCAGGCGACTGACTGTGTGGAGTTTGCACATTCTCCCCGTGTCTGCATGGGTTTCCTCTGGGTGCTCCAGTTTCCTCCCACAGTTCAAAAATGTGCAGGTTAGGTGAATTGGCCATGCTAAATTGCCCGTAGTGTTAGGTGAAGGGGTAAATGTAGGAGAATCGGTCTGGGTGGGTTGCACTTCGGCGGGTCAGTGTGGACTTGTTGGGCCGAAGGGCCTGTTTCCACACCCTAAGTAATCTAACCTAATCTAATCTAATATAATCTAATCTAATCTAATCTAATCTAAGTAATCTAATCTTATCAAATAATGTGAAATTCTATCATATTCAGGTTGCTAGTTTCTTGAAGTTCCTTTACAGCAAGGTTATTCATTAGTTTGTTCTCATTACTTAATACTAAATCTAAAATCATTCAACCCCTGGTTGGTTCTTACTGCTCCAAAATCCCAACTCACACACACTCCAGGAATTCATCCTAAACAAGCATTAGATTTTCTCAATGTACATGAAAAATGAATTCACCCATTATTATGTTTTCCACATCACATGTATCTCTAATATCTTGCTTTAAACTGTACATAGCATTACCACTATAGATTTGTAGCCCTGTAAACAATTCCTGCTAATGGATTTTGTTCAATGTTGTTTCATAGATTAACCCAAACTTATTCTCCATCTTTTGTTCTAATTCTACATATTGCTTCTTTAATCTAAGATCTCCTCTTTTCATTGTTCTGATCTCTTCCTTTTTTAAGATTACTAACACACCTTCTTTTCCTTCTTGTCTCTCCTTCCTGAATGCTGAATATCCTTGGATATCCAGTTCCCAATTTTCGTTACCTTGTAGCCAAGTCTCTGTCATTACAATTACCACATACCCATTCATTTCAAATTGTGTCTTCAAATTGTCAGCCTTTTTGTGAATTAATTCAGATAGAAAGCCTTTAATTCCATTTATTTTTACCTTATTCTGTATTCTGATCCTTTTGATATTAACTTTGCTTTGCTTGTCTCCTACTTTTGCCTATTATTTTTCCACTTAGTTTTCCCATTTTTGCTTCAGTCCAATCTGAGCTGCCTCTTTCATTGTCATTCCGCTGTTAATCTAATTTAAACCTTCCCTGACAGCACTAGGAAATCTCCCTGCAAGGATGTATTAAGGAAACTGCAGTACCGAAATTGAATTATCTGCCATACATGACCAATTCCAACAATGAAGAAGCAACAGCCAACAATTGAAAATTGACTAAAGAATTCCTCTTCTTTTACATGTACAGAAAAGTAAATAATTATATCTGTTTCTTTTCAGCTGACAAACTACTTTGTATATTAGTGAGGTTAATAAATTAAAGCTATTGAATAGATCTGTAATACATTTTCAGTTATTAAACGTAACAATGCCTTTTCATCTCACTTATGTTTTCTGTGTCTTCTTCTTTTCTCACATCTTATTTTAAACCAATCATGTTTATAATTTTTTGCTTCCCTGGTCTATTATTGTTTCTGTAGTGCTCAATCCAAATTTGTACTTTGCACTTCTGATTTTCTTAGACCATTAATCTTGTACATACTGCCTGAAAGCTACCAGTTGTGACTTTGCAATTCTAATCTCCATGTATAGGATGCACATTTGATGATTTAGCAAGTGAATTTAGCATAGTGTTCTACTTAAATATAATTTACAATGATTTTGTATCAGATATGAAGCACTTTTTGAATCCAATGCACTATTTATATACATTAGTCAATGATGTGTCCCTCAGTGGTTGCAGTTTTTATCACTGACTGAAGAAATGAAAATAGATTTCCAACAGACTCACTGAGACTAAATTAAAGCCTGAGTTAGGTCAGGCTATAATCAAGGTTATGTTTTAGGAATTACTTGGATTGCAATAAATGAGATCTACCCCACCATCATAATTGACTTAATTACTGTTGCAGAGCAACTAGTATTAACACCTGAACACCCTGTTAAATCCATGTACGAAAATGCTTGCCATTGTGCCAGAACAGGTTTCATTTGGTTAAAAATTGTCGTTACTATCAACCTGTATACATTTTACATTCTGTAACACCCGACATGACCTTGTAAACATCTGCATATCAAATAATCTTTAACACGTATGATTATTTTCAGTACAGTTGGATAAATTCAAGATAATCATCCACTGATTTCATTTCAGGCATAACAATAGCTAACTAAAATGATTTTAATGCTTCGCTGATGTGTCCAAAGACTGAGTGTAGCAAAATTGTAGTCAAGTAAAGAGATACTGACATACCCTCTTTGATGAGATGTACATGATAATATTTGGCTCCATTCACAGCTTTCATAACAAATTCAGTCAATATGTGGTCTCATCTTCTATTTATGATGCATGGGAGACTTTTGAGGTGAACAGCTAGGATTAATAGTTCCACTGGTACCAATTATATATCAGAGCCACATGTCTCATAAGATTATGGATTCACATATATTATATGATTGCTCATTTACATCTTGCATAGTAAATCAGAGATGGTCATTCGGTACTTCTTTTTACTGCTTCTCTTTCCGTCACTCTTCATACTTCAATTTCCGTTTCTGGTCAGGTAGGAGTTGGAGAATGGCATCAAGTGACAGAATGAGAAAAGAAGCCGCCAATGACTGCAGAATGCATTTAGAGTAGACATTGTAGTTAAGAACAACTCCAAATGGCTCATTTCCTGCCTTATCCATCATCATCCACGTTTCCTTCCTCTCCTCATTCCTGTCACATCATTTACCCCTTTAAATTTCTAATACTCTCTCATGATCTTCTTCACCAATCCTGTTACTACCTCTTCTGTTTTTATATAATATATTTTTATTAAGAAAAAATAGATTTTGAAATATTACAACAAATACAAAACAATGCAATTCAAAACAGTACAAAAATAGTTCAAAACTAAACCCAAATAATAAAAAGATTCCCCAACCCACCCTCCTATACGAATGTATAAACATATATAGAGAAGTATAAAATTAAAAAAAAACCTAAACTAGCTATTTAACTAACTAAATAAATACCTAACAACAAACAAATAAATAGTAATAACTCAGCCCAGCCCAACAAAACACTCATACATTCACAATTCCTCCTCCCTGGATATTGGACTCATGAAACACAATCGTTACGGCTATATAAAAGCCCTTGTTAGTGGCAGATAAATTTGTGTCCAGGTATTTCAAAAAGGGTTGCCATGTCTTGTAAAAATTCTCAGTTTTGTGGTGTACCATATTTGTGAGAAAATCCAGGGGAATATGCTCCATAACAATCTTCCGCCAACCCAATAGGCCTGCGGGGGGTTTTTCGGATATCCAACCTAGCAACATATTCTTCCTTGCACAGAACGTAAGAATATTGAAAAGTTTTTCCTTATGTGAGACTGCAGGAAATACAATGGGTAGGCCCAAAAGGAGTGAAATAGGGTCCTTCTCCACGCCTACACCTAAAATCCTCTCCATTGCACCCACCACAGCGCTCCAATATGTTTGAAGCCTGTCACAAGACCAAAGTCAATGGGTAAGAGTGCCCGTACAGACCTTGCACTTGGGACATGCTGAAGATACCTCTGGTTTAAATTTTGACAAACGGTCTGGGGCTAAGTGGACCCCGTGGAGAATGTCAACTGTAAAGCATGGGTCCTATTGCAAATTGATATCTTCCTTGCATTCTCCCAAATATCCTCCCATGCCTCTGAAGAAACTTCAACACTCAGCTCTCTTTCCCACATCTTGCAGAGTCGATCAGGCTCATCTGAGGTGGCGCCCCCCAATTGGTGATATAGAGTACTGACAGAGAGTGTACGCTTAGCCCTTAGTACCCCTCTTTCTATGTCAGATTTGTAGGGATCAGTCAAAAGTGTGGTCTTTTTTTAAATAAAATCCCTAACTTGAAAAAAACGAAAGAGGTCTCTATTAGGTAACTCGTACTTCCGTACTAACTGATCGAAGGACATCATTACATCTCCCTGAAATAAATCACCCATGCAAGATATACCCCTAGCTGCCCAATGTTTAAATCCTGAATCTATCATACCTGGTTGTAAACTCGGCATACCCACTAAAGGTGTAAACAAAGATGTTTCGCCAATATTACCTTCCCTCTGCCGAATTGCCCTCCATGCTTTAACAGTATTGATGACTACTGGGTTATGGCAATATTCCCTAACTGTCCTCACTTTGTCCAAAAACTGCAAACTAGTAAGGGGCACCTTGCCTGGGAGACTTCGATATCTAGCCATATTGAAAGAGGGTCCCCACAAACCCATCACTTACGTAGGTCAAAAGCGAGCTTAATTGGTAATTTTTAATGTCCGGAAGGTCTACTCCCCCCAACCTGTGAGGCAACTGCAGTTTGGCTAATTTAATGAGGGGCTGTTTATGGTGCCAGATAAAGGAGCTGAACCAACTGTTTGGTCTCCTGAGTGTTTGTTTATAGAAAATCAGGGGGAGCATCCATATAGGGTATAGCAAACGAGGGAGAATATTCATCTGAATAAGCGCTATCCGACCCAACCATGAGACTGGAAGTGCCTCCCATCTTTGGAGATCTTGTTTAATTTTTTCAAATAATTGAGTAAAATTGGCTTTGAACAGCCAATCCAGAACTGGAGTAATGAATATGCCCAAATACACAAAACCCCCCTTTGACCACCTAAATGGGAATCTATAGTCACTCTCAAGGGCCAACTCTTTCGTAAGACCACCCATAGGCATAGCCTCTAATTTAGCAAAATTAATCTTATATCCTGAAAAAGCGCCAAACGCGTGAATGCATTGTATCAGGCAAGGCACTGAGACTGCTGGATTTGTCAAGAAAATTAGAACATCATCTGCATACAGCGAGATCTTATGTAATTTTGACCCCACTTCTGGAGCTGATATATTGAGATCCCCACAAATGGCTTCTGCCAACGGTTCAATCACCAACGTAAAAAGTAATGGTGAAAGGGGACAGCCCTGCCGGCTGCCCCTAGAAATATTAAAATTGCTTGATCATACCCCGTTGGTAGTGACCGCAGCGAGAGGTACACTGTAGCCCATCTTTAGCCATCTTATGAAAACTTCACCCAGACCAAACCGGTCTAGAGAATAGAAAAGGTACGGCCACTCAACTCGGTCAAATGCCTTCTCTGCATCTAAAGAAATCACCAATCCCTGTACTGACTGCTGTTGGCATGCTTGAATTATGTTAAGCAGCCTCTTAACGTTATTGTAGGATCTGTGACCCTTTATGAAGCCTGTCTGATCCTCTTTAATAATAGAGGGTAACACAGTCTCCAGCCTTATCCCAAGAGCCTTACAGCCTTAAAGTCCACATTTAAGAGCGAGATGGGCCTGTATGAAGCACAGTCTTCCAGATCCTTCCCTTTTTTAAGGATAAGTGAAATTTGGCCTCTCTCAGAGATGGTGGGAGACAAACATGACTGTATGAATCATTAAACATATTCAGCATCAGGCCTGACAGTATACTTATAAATTCCTGAAAGAATTCACTGGGAAGTCCACCAGGACCGGGCGCCTTTCCACTCTGAAGCTGCCTCACAGCTTCCTGCACTTCTTGCTCTGATAATGGGGCATTGAGAAAGGACTGTTGTTGGGGAGTCACACCCGGGAGCTTCAGATCTCTAAAAAAGGATTCCATTTTGGCCTGCCCCTCCTCACAATTCTCAGACTGATATAACTTAGAGTAGAATCTCTGGAACGCCACATTAATCTTTTTAGAATCACATGTTGGTTCCCAGAGCCTTCCTTAATCACCATAATGGCTGGTGGGGCACTTCTCTTTCTGGCAAGGTATGCTAAGTATTTGCCTGGCTTGTCACCATGCTCGTATAACCTTTGCTTTGCAAAAGCCAGCTCCTTCTTTGCTGTCTGCGTGAGCACGGAATTTAGTGCAGACCGCAGTGCTATAATCCTCTGTAGTTTGACCAATGAGGGTATGTCAAAGTAGGCCTTCTCAACTGCCTTCAACCATGCTTCAAGGAGACATTGCTGCTCACCCTTCTGCCGCTTCCTACTTGTGGAATATGAAATAACTAACCCTCTGGCATAAGCTTTGGCAGTTTCCCAGAGAACAGATGAGCTATCAACCGAGCCTCTGTTGATGTCTAGGAATGCCCGAAATTCCCTGGAGAAATACTCCACAAACTTGCTGTCCATGAGAATAAAGGGGTCCATTCACCAGTACCTTGAATCCACTGTAACATCCTTAATTTTAACCATGAGGTACACTGGAGCATGATCAGAGTTGGCAATATTACCAATCATACAGGTTGCCACCAGATTCAGGGTTACCGCAGGGGTCAGAAAAAAATCAATCCTCGTGTGACATCTATGCGGATTGGAGAAGAACGTGAAATCCCTACCTGTAGGGTGGAGACACCTCCAGACGTCCATCAACCCTAATTCCCCACACAAACCCAATAACTGTTTAGTTTGTGCAGAGGGTATCGAGGGACCTTTAGGCAACCTGTCTACTGTGGGGTCCATGAGGCAGTTAAAATCTCCCCCTATAATGATGTGCCGAGACTTGAGAGTTATCAGTTTAGAAAAAGCATCTACCAAGAATTTAAGAGGATGAGCTGGGGGACAATAAACATTTAAAATGCCATATTCTTCCCCATTTATCAAGGCTTTAAGAATTACAAACCTCCCGTATGTGTCTTTAACACATTCCAACAATTTGAATGAGAGATTTTTCCTTATCAATATAGCCACTCCCCTACTTCTGTTATTAAATTATGAAAAATAAACTCGGTCAAAGCCATTCTGCTGTAGTTTCAGATGCTCTTTGTCATCCAAATGTGTCTCCTGTAACAAAGCAATATCCACCTTCTCCTTTCTAAGACTCAAGAGTACCTTCTTCCTCTTAATTGGTGAGTGACTTCCCTTGATATTCCAGGTACACCATTTAATCAAATCATTAGCCATAATCATCTGCAATTACATTTAAATTCCAGAGAGGAGGAACCCGAACCACAAATTGCTGAGCCTTAGTGTTGCATGGTCCACCAAATATAAAAACTACATAAACTAAAACCACTACATTTAACCAACATACAAAATTATTAAAAATAAAAAACAACAAAAACCAGAAAACAAACCAACATATAAAGCACCAATAGCGCTGAGTAAGGGAACACACCCCCTGCCCAGAGGGGGCAACTACCCGTCCCGAACTGCCCATAAATAGGCATCTAACCATCTCAACCACCTTCACTTCTCCCAGCTAGAGCCGCATCGCAAGCACAAGCTAAAAAGAATAAACACCCCATAGAATATCAATATGAATAAAAAAACATTCTTTTATATAAAAAAAGGAATAAATACCCTACCCATCCTTTGGTATGTCCTAACTTAGAAATTTAAAATGTACATCTTAATCACCGCCAGACATAGTTTGAACCAAATTATTATCAATAGAGGGAAAAAAAAGGGGAAAAACAAAGCTTCAACCAGATTTCCTCCATTTCTTTTACAGAATGATAAACGCATACCCAAGCAACAATATTTATACATACTACAATTGTTTAACTTAGGTTAGTTTGTCCACAAAGTCTCTTGCCTTCTCCGATGTGTCAAAGAGATGCATGGATCCATCTAAGGTGATCCGAAGCACTGCCGGATATCTCAGGGAATACTGAATCCCAAGCTCCTTCAAACTTCTCTTGACACCACCATACGATTTTCGTTTCTGGATCACCGCCACTGAAAAGTCCTGAAAAACACATGATCTTAGACCCCTCGTAAATTAGGGCCTTTGGATCCTTCCCCTGGAATCTGGAAGCCTCCATGACTCTCTCCTTATCCCGGTAATGTTGGAACCGCATCAGGAAAGGACAAGGGTGTTGACCCAGACCCGACCTCCGCGCTGTGACCTGGTGAGCCCTCTCTATCTTCAATCCTCTCATGCCAGTCTCCAAGTCAAGGAATTTCGGAAGCCAATCTTCAACAAATTCCGCAGGCCGCTCACCTTCCTTACCCTCAGGCAGACCGATGATCCGAATGTTTTTTCTCCTGCCCCTGTTTTCAAGATTATCCACTTGGTCATGCAAATTATGAACCTGTGTCTTCAGGGCTTGGATCTCTTCCTTGAATGAACTGGCATCAGCTTCCACCACTGTGACCCTGTGCTCCACCTCATCCGTCTTCTTCTCCAGGTCTCCCAGCTGCTGCTCATGCTTCTGCAGCATGAGAGAGACTGGAGCCAGCTTCCCTTCAATCTGTTTCCCCAACATCTCACAAGATTTTGAGAGCTGGTTCACCAGGTCCTGGAGAGTAATCGGCTCCGAGGCTACCGCAGGCCCGGCCTCAGATGCTCCTCCTCCCTTTTAAGGCATTTCTTGGACAGCTGAAAATACAGGTTAATCAATTTTTAAATGTTTCTTGGGGCTCCACAATCTTTCCAACGCCCCAAGAAATCCTGATGACCTGGGTTGGGTGGGTTAAAGGACCGTCCTGCTCCTGCTGCGATGCGAAGCTCTGCAGTGTGATCTTCTCAGATCGCCGCCATCTTAGATCCCCCACCTCTTCTGTTTTTAATAATTTGCAACTCTGTATCCTTCCCTTTTCTCTTCTCTGCTATGAATCATACAATCCTGCAGAGACCCACTCTTTCAGCTTGTATTGCAAGAGAAAGTGCTGATGGGTCTACTCATCAGAAATCTTGCCTCCCCCACTGGCCTTGTGGAACCCTTCCTCCTGATTTACTTTGCCCAAAGGATTTGTTGATCTAATATTGGAACTTTACATTGTAGTTTAAACAAAAAAAATTAAAATGAGCAGACTTTCTTTCTCTCTTGAATTATGCATCATTTCTATATCTGTCTGCCTTGTCAGAGCATCTTTTAAATGATTTAAGAGGATAGGATATGTGGGTGGGATCTTCTTCTTGAGTTCTCTGCCTGAAGGTAGATCCTTGGTGACCATTTGCTGAATCATTCAAAAGTGTTATGATTTT
Organism: Chiloscyllium plagiosum; assembly: GCF_037043375.1. Taxonomy (NCBI): domain Eukaryota; kingdom Metazoa; phylum Chordata; class Chondrichthyes; order Orectolobiformes; family Hemiscylliidae; genus Chiloscyllium; species Chiloscyllium plagiosum. The sequence continues at coordinate 41,542,500 of NW_028270148.1, forward strand.
TTTTTTAGGGATAGTTCTCGAGTCTACCTCAACTGCAATGGTGTATCAACCCACATACTGTTAGGAGTATTTTGAGCTATTACTTTGAGGTATTCTCGCCATCACTTAGGAGAGAGCACCATCTTTGGAAGACTGTTGTTGGGAAGACTGCCCATTCCTAGCTGGCTTAAGTAAGTCATTTGGAGTAACACTTCAGAGGAGCACACAAAGGCCAAACCGTTGGACAGCAGGCTTCCTTCTGAAGGATGTCAGTGAATCATTTCTGTTTTTATGACAGCCTGAGAAATGCATGATCACTTTTAATGATGCCAGCCTTTCAAATCCGGATTGTGAAAAACTTCACGATGGGATTTGAACTCACTTCTTTTAGCCCAGGTCTCAGATCACTAATCCATTCCTCCTGCTATGCAAAGAGAACGTTTGACACTCTACTGTCTATATCAAATGATATCTGCAAAATCCGACAACAGACCATCAAAACTTAGTTAAAACTGATTATCCCCATTGAGAGCCAACAGCCAATATTCACCAGTTGAAGCCACACTTCTGTGAGAGCCCTTGATTACAGTCTTGTGGCTTTTTTTTTCCTACATCAATATCCAATAATATCAAGGAGAGCTCTTCGCAGATTGGAATATCAGCACTCCCACAATCTGCAATTTTCAGCCTCAGACTCCATCTCCATTACAAACTAGACTGCATTGCAAAGGTAGAGAATTTAAAAATAAAAGGACCTCACAAGTGGCAATGCACCCAGTCTATGAAAAAGACTGAGTTCACTTTAAATTGCTGTCTCCAGAAGAATAACCAGCTCACCTCAAACTCACCAGAGCTTCAAAACCAAGATTGGAATGTATCATCTTTTCCCTTGCAAACTTTAACTTTTTTCATTTCCATCTCCCTACCACACTGCAAGTTGGTGAGTGTTTGGATATTATAAATTTAGAATGGGTTCTTAATTTTGCATTGAGTTTTATATTGTCTTGAGTGAGTTTGCAATAAAAACTTATGCCCTAATTTTGATTAATGCAAGTGATCTGTCTGGCTTGTTTCTTCTTAGTTTTGCATATAGTTGTGTACACACTGAATTGGAAAAAGCCCATCTCTATAAAAATTGAAAACTCTGTTATACCACCCTCAGGAGTGAAAAGAGAGGAAGTTATTCTCCCCTCTGGACTTGGTCATAATAAATTGGCGCAATACTTTAGGAGATAAGGAAACCTTAACATATTTTAAGTTATTTAATCAAAAGTGCATTTTAAATTAATTACTCAATCAATCTTGCATATAAATTAGCTGATAATAGTGTGCCTGGCAGCTAGCCTTTTATCCATTTCAGACATATTCAACAGTTCAGCTATAAAACATTGTGCAACATTTTTGGGTATGAACATAATACAAAACTGACAAAAAAATAAGACAGATGTTTGGAATGCCTTCAGCAAAAAACGTTCAGCTGAAGAACCACAATGAGAAAACCCAGCTGCAGCTGAGCTCACTCCATTTTAACCTTTCAATGTGTTGAACAACATGCTGAACTTTAATTTGTCCTGTTTATGTGACAAAACAAGAAGAAAAATTGCCTTTAACTAAGAAGCGAAAGGCCCATTCTTCTGTTTCTTTTATGAATGACCAAAAGCTTGTTTAAAATAAAAAATTGTGATGTTAAGTACTGAATCTATGCAGAATGTCCATTTTATGGAGGCCAGGTCTCAGATAAAGGTTACGATGCAGAAGGAGGCCATTTGGTCTGCCGTGTCCATGCTAGCTCTCTGCGAGACATCTGTGAGTCCCACCCACCTGCCTTTTCCCTGTAGCTCTGAACTATTTTCTCTCTCTGTGCTTCTTCAATTGCCTTTTAAAAACCATGATTGAATCTGCCTTTCCATACTCTGAGACAGCACACTCTGAATCTTAACAACTCACTCTGCAGAGGAATCATTTTTGACAATGGGTTACTAGAACATGAAAAGCTTCAGCACAATGGGCTATAGAGCAAACACTAGAACATGAATTAATTAAAACTGAATAAGCATTGCAATGCCAGAATCCTAAAAAGACATGAAGAAAAATGCAAGGGATTGGGGTTGGATAGATCAAATTGTTTCACCCTGTGTTGTAAATACTGCTTCTTTGATATCTGAACAGCAATGGCTTCAGCGTGTTTTTCCAGTAAACGGTAATGTGCACTTTATACAATAACAATCCCTTTTTAAATTAAATAATTATGAGGTACGGTTACTAAGTTTACAGGTGACACCAAAATGGGTGCTGTGGTGGATAGTGAAGAAGATTATTTCAGAATACAATAGGGAACCTTGATCAGATGAGCCAATGGGCCAAGGAGCGGCAGATGGAGTTTAATTTAGATAAGTGTGAGGTGTTACATTTTGGTAAGGCAAACCAAGGCAGGACTTATACAGATAATGGTAGGGCCCTGAGGAATGAACAAAAGGGACCTTGGGATGCAGATGCATTGTTCCTGGAAAGTGGAGTCACAGGTAGACAAATTGGTGAAGAAGGCATTTGGCATGCTTGCCTTCATTGTTCAGTGCATTGAGTTTGGAGTTGGGTTGTCATGTTGAGGCTATACAAGACATTGGTGAGGTCACTTTTAGAATACTGCATACAATTCTGGTTGCCCTGCTATATGAAAAAATATTGGTAAACTTTAGACGGTGCAGAAAAGATTACAAGAATGTTGCCAAGATTGGAGGGTTTGAGCTACAGGAGAAGCTGAATAGACTGAGGCTTTCTTTAAGAGTGGTACTGGAAAAGCACAGCAGGTCAGGCAGCATTCGAGAATCAGGAAAATCAACGTTTCAGGCAAAAGCCCTTCATCAGGATGAACGCCTTCATTCCTGATGAAGGGCTTTTTCCCGAACCGTCGATTATCCTGCTCCTCGGATGCTGCCTGACCTGCTGTGCTTTTTCAGCACCACTCTAACCTTGACTCTAATCTGCAGCATCTGCGGTACCCACTTCTTTTCCCAACGCGTTAGAGACTGAGGGGTGGCCTTATAGAAGTTTATAAAATCATGATGAGCATGGATAGGATTAATAGCCAAGGTCTTTTTCCTTGGTGGGGAGTCCAAAATCAATTTAAAATGAGAAGGTAAACATTTAAAAGGGACCTGAGGGGTAATTATTTTCACACAGAGAGTGGCAGTTGTATAGAATGAACTGCCAGAGGAAGTGATGGAGGTCGGTACAATTAAACATTTAAGATGTATCTGGATGGGTATATGAATAGGAAGGCTTTAGGGGGATATGGACCAAATGTAGGCAAATGGGACTAAGTCAGATTAGGATGTCTGGTCAGCGTGGATGAGTTGGATAGAAGGGTCCATGCTGCATGACTCTAAAACTAAATCCTCTTCAGCAAAACTCTTGAAGCTCTTCTATTTTCAGAGTTTACCAGAAATAGATTTGCTCATTGTACTCAAATATTGTGAATATCAACTGTAAATTTGAAACTTAAAAGTATATTTAAGAATAAGCTTTTAGCAATAACATTGAAGATTGTGATCTCTTTCCAAAATGAATATGTAAGATACAGTCGATGTACCTTAGTATCAACAAAACTTGTCTAAACTTCCATTGTCAACAAAGAACAATTATTGGTAGCAAGGACAGTGTGGTGACTTCAGTAAGTACAATTATAATTACAGCTACAGTAATTAAAATTCCAGTTAAAATGATGTAGAATTATGGCCTTTTAGTTAAAGTTTATTAATGATGACTTTACAACGTGACAACTAGAAAGAATTGTGACTCTGCAGAGTTTAAATATGTCACATCCTGTGCTTTCAGAGATAATGACATGAATGTAACTTGTTTATTCTAAGATCACCAACTAAAAATGAATTATTAGTTCTAAGAGTGCACAAACAAAATCAAATTATTTCATAATAGGTGCCTCTTCAGGAATAGTTGAAAGGATTTAATGACTTTTCCAATGGGAAGTTTTGTACTGGGGAGGTAATTTAAATACATGGGTGGGTGGCTGGTATCCACCTCCATATTGATTAAGTCAATGGTTGGAAAGTTGGCCTTCCTACTCCACTGTCAATTGAGACCTTTAAGTAGACTATTCACTGCCCCTGGTATTGACCTCATAACAGGCAGGGGACTTGCAATGTGAGGTTGCTTGGAGGGTCCTGGGACCGGACATAAGTAGTGGTCCCTGTTCAAACAGCATTCAGTGTCTAATCAAGAAATCCGGCACCAGGAAGGAGGAACCCACGAGCAGTCATCTCCTACCCTTTCCCATGCCCCTGTCTTCACCTGTACTGTGAACCACCGTAAGCCACATCCTTCCCATCATCCTGCCCCTGGAATCAGTGACAGCCTTGGGTTGGTGTCACATCAGTTGCAGGCACTGCCTGTCGGTTGGCACTGCCACTCAATAAAACCACCTGCCTCTGAGTGACTGGAAATTCTTGGCAGGCAGGTCATCTGGTTCTTGAGGTCTATGATTCCGAAGAAGTCCTGCCTCTCCACAAAGATCAAGACCCATTAAATGCCATCCATTGCCAACATATTTTGAACAACTCTCGCGCAATTTAAAAAAAACAGAATCACAGAAATTACATTCTTTTTGTTAGCCTCTAATAAAATTCCCAGTAAATGGAGGTGTGTGCCACGAATGAGCTCTACAGTACCTGGCCAAAAGGTCTTGTGATAACTGGTGTCAAAATGCAATATAAATAGTCCATTAGTGTTACCAAGCCAGAATTAACCAGGAACAGAAGATCAGACTTCCAAGGTTGAATGGCCCATGCATGTGCCTCCATGCTAACATATTGAGTGGACCTTAACTAGATACATTCGATGAATTGCGGAATCTTCAGCTTATACCTTAAGTTCATGTCTCAGAAGTGTGTAGGATTATTTATTTGGCCAAGTAATCATGACGGCACAGCACCAGAAGACTCTTTATTAACATTAAAAATCACTCAGTCAAAAATTGTGGCACTGGAAAAGCACAGCCAGTCAGGCAGCATCCGAGGAGCAGGACAATCGACCTTTCGAGCATAAGCTCTTCATCAGGAATTGGGGTAAGGGTGCAAGGGGGCTGAGAGATAAATGGGAAGTGGGTGGGGCAGGGGGTAGGTAGCTAAAAATGCAATTGGTAGGTGAAAGTGGGGGGGGGGGGGGCGGTGATCGTGGTAGGTCAGAGCGGAGGGTGGAGCGGATAGGTGGGAAGGAAGATGGACAAGTAGGACAGTTCAGGAGAGTGGTGCCAAGTTGGAGGGTTGATCTGGGATAAGGTGGGGGAAGGGAAGATGAGGAAACTGGTGAAATCGACATTGAACCCATGTGGTTGGAAGGTCCCAAGGTAGAAGGTGAGGTGTTCTTCCTCCAGGCACCAGGTGGCTAGGAGTTGGCAGTGGAGGAGGTTCAGGACTTACATGTCCTTGGCGGAGTGGGAGGGGGAGTTGAAGTGGTTGACCACAGGGAGGTGGGATTGCTTAGCGCGTGTGTCCCAGAGATATTCTCTGAAATGATCCGCATGTTGGTGTCCTGTCTCCCCAAAGTAGAGGAGACCACAGTGAGAGCAACGGACACAGTAGATGAGGTGTTTGAATGTGCAGGAAAATCTCCACCAGATGTGGAAGGCTCCTTTGGGGCCTTGGATGGAGGTGAGTGGGGAGGTGAGCGCATAGGTTTTACACCTCCTGCAATGGCAAGGGAAGGTGCCGAGAGTGGAGGGTGGGTTAATGGGGGTGTCGCAGAGGGAATGGTCTCTGCGGAATGCTGAAAGGGGTGGGGAGGGAAGATGCTGCCTGACTGGCTGTGCTTTTCCAGTGCCACACTTTTTGACTCTGACCCCCAGCATCTGCAGTCCTCACTCGCTTCTTAAAAATCATTCAGTTGATCACAGCATTTGTAAGAGCACATGCAGAGATCTGCTTTACTGAGAAAACTGGGAACAGTTGTTGAAGTAATATTTGTCAAATAACTGGGTTATTAGTGTTATGTATGGAAGGTCTGAATGTAACATTTCAAGTGGCTAGTTCTATACATCATAAAAAAATAAGCTGAATGGCATATAGATTCCTGTAGTGCCTCATCACTTGCTTATTTGCTTACTTATGTTGCAAGCCAATACTCCTTATAGTCTGAGAATATTAAACCACTCCAAATTATATTCATCACTTCTATCAATCTCGCCCCACCACACGAGTATCGAGGCAATGTATGTTTTCATGATGCTCTATTTTAACAGATAACACAGCAGCTGTCTTCTGAGCAGATGGCCTGGATTCGAATCCCACGGCTGCCAATCATTCAGACTCCCTTGCCACTCTTATAATCAGCTCTTCTCTAAGATGTGAAGAGAAGGTTTGTTAACAGGTTTACTCATTGCATTTGATTCAACATCATGTCAGTCACACAGTAACACAATTTTAATTATATTGTGCATACAATGCTGAGGAATGACCAGTGAAAATGAGTTCATTTGACGTTCAGGATCTTTGTGCTCAATTGTGCATGAAGATATAAATAATAAAAACAGGCAATACAAAGAATACTTTAAATATTGCAATTCAGAGATTTAAGACTTAGTGGTGATCAAGGGTAGAATTCTCTCCTTTCACTTCTGAGGCTTCTCACAGGAAATTGCTTTTAAAAACGCAAAAACTGGGTCAGATACTTTCAATGCATTTCCCAGTGGCCACTGAATGAAAACCCAAACTTGCCTCCAATTAGACAATCTTACTCACCTCGCTTGTAAGAAAAGATGGTGAATGAAATCAAAATGTCAGATGCAGTTAATAAGAACATTCAGTAATCCAAGAAGATTTACCCAAGTAAAATCCTTACCACAGATATCTCTCACAGTATTTTTCATAAATGTTTGGGTTTTAATTTCCTTGCCTATTTCAACAAGAAATAAAAGTACAAAGGGAGAAAACATTATTAACATTTGTAATAGAACTTGCCCTTATGTGGACATGATTAGATCCCATCAATTTTAGACTGCCTGGTTCTCTTAAAATCATCCAATAACTTTTGAAAGTATTTTTGTTGAAACCTAATCCATATGTTTTGCACAAACTGCTGAAGTGGATTTATCCAATTTAAGCAGATGCTAAAAGTGGTTTTCTTCAGTGCAGTTGTTTGGGTGAAAGCACTTCCTCTGGTATTAAAGCATAACCAGGCGCAATTTTGCATTGGTTGAGAATTTTCAGGAGTTGGGATTCCAGGACCAAGCCCTAGATTGATCTGACTGACATAGTCCTTCATGACCTTCCAGGTGTCAGCCTTTTCATTGACGAAATCTGAGCAAAATACCAGGGATGCTGGACATCAGAAATAAAAACAGAAAGTGCTGGAGAAACTCAGCAGGTCAGGCAGCATCCATAGAGAGAAAGCAGAGTTAACATCTCAGGACTAATGTAATTTTCCTTTGGAACTCTTAATTGATAGTCTACCTGTGTATTGTAGGTGGTGTGCCACCATACACAGGTTGGTGGCTGCCATGGACAGTCAGGTCCAGTACCTGGATAGTCTGCAGAACAGTCCTGAGATGAATGGGCCCTCCACCTTGCCTCTGGTAATTACAGCCGAGGAGAGTCCACATGTCTCTGGCAAGATAGCCCTCTGGGTTGTCCACACTCAAATGGTCCTGGATAACCTGACCAAATCTCCAGGGCCAAAGGGCTCCACTCATGGACATGTTCGCTTCACTGCAGCTGTGCAACTGGGACCATACCATAATGTAGTGGGAGGGAGAGAAAGAAGAGAATGTATTGAAGGCGTTTTGGGAAACATTGCACTGTACACAAAGTATCATGTTTGTATGAATGTCATTGTTTTACCTTGAATGGATTTCTGTGCAGCCCTGAATGTAACCATGGCAGCATGATGCTATCTTTGTATCCATACAGGACGTCCCATGCCTGTGTTGAGATCCTGGTGCAATATGTAGAAGCAGGATGAACAGGGTATATACAGGCTAATGGGTCCTGCTGAAACCACTGCCCCTCACCCGAAAGCATCCTGCTTCTTTACTTGCTCACTGTATCCAAAGTTGTTGGTGTGAATCTGTTGGTCAGTAATGCCTGAGGCAGGGAAGTACACTGCAAATAGGGACCATTAGAATTGCCAGGGATGAGGGTGCCTGAGATCTATATTCTGCACAGTGTGGAATGTTGTTTCACTTTAAAATGCCTCACATCAGTGGGCCCTGCACCTCTCTCCACCACAAGCCGAATCACTTACCCCCATCCACTCTGGGAAGCGATGGTGAACTTTCTGGGGTTAGTGGCTGTCAGCCTCCTCCTGCTCTACATTTTGGTGAGATCCTGAACATGCAGCTCCTCTTGCTGACAGCCCTTCACATGAATTGTCATAGACTTCATGACTTTCCCAGGCCCCACCCAATGCTTCGCCATAAAGTTACATCTGCCCACCCTTCCCCTGCAGCTCTGATCCAGATGTGGTCAAACGTTATCCATCCGCCATCTTGAAACCAAGGTGCTCTTGACTGAGAAAAAGCCCCTCCTGCATGACCACCACCCCCACTTTTCCACTCATGCTCCACCAAACCCACTCATTCCTTACAAATACTGTTTTCCATTTTCTTAATTGTCACAACCCCACCCCCTTCATCCCCCCCACCTCCTCAGCCTGCAGCTCGAAGGTTAGGTTCCCAACATTATCATGGGGTGACACTGGAAAAGTACTTAATTAGTTGTAATGCATTTTGGGACATTCTGAGGTTGTGAAAGGTGTTGTATAAATGTGAGTCTTTCTTGCATCTTAAATTGTCAATATAATTCCATAATCAAAAAGAGGGGTAGGTAAACACAGGCAATGGCAGTGTCACCTCGATTCTTACATCAAATAAAGGAACTGATCGTAAAGAATTAACACAAGGAGTGCCTGGCTGTTGTACCCAAATCACAATCGATTTTGTTCAGTGTCTTTGATGCAATAAAATATCCACAAAGGTGGTAATAAACTAAAGTTTAACACCAACCCATATACCGAGGCAACACAAGAGAAAATGAGCAAAATCTGAGTCAAAGATGTAGATTTTATGAAGTATCTGAAATGAGGATAAAGAGAGAGACAGTTGGCAAACTGTGGTGAAAATTTCAGATCTAAAGTATTCCATCAGAAATGGTTAAGAATCTAGAATTAGAGGAACACACACATCTTGAAAGGATATGACACTAAAGGAGACATCAGAGAGAGAGAGAGATTTGAAAATACAGATGAGAATGTTAAAATCGAAGTATTACTTTACTCAAGGGTAAACATTAACCAGCAAGTACAGGAATGATGGATGAAGAGGACCTTGTGTGAGTTGTAAACAGACAATGGGATATTGGATGACCTCACATTTATGGAGAGTAGAGTGGATAAGAGTGCATTGGTATAGTCAAGTCTATAGGTTAAAAAGACAGGACTGAGCTCCAAATGTTCAGCTCCAAAAAGCTTTATACTTTTCCTACAACTATTTGCAGCAATTAAAATGCCATCAAAGTTTACATGTTGAATGTCAAGTGTACAACCAGCCCTTTAGTGTGCATTTAACTTGAGCAAGATAAGCATGCAGGATGATCCATCGTTAAAATTCAGGAAATTAAAAAGCAACAGCTCATTACCATTAAATTGACTGCAAAACTGAAGCTTTTGAACATTGTGTGTGAGAGCAATCTAAAAAGACCAGATGCACAAGTCAAGCAGTGAGCTGAAAATATTGGAACTTGTGCAATTTCTGGGTTGCTGTACATCCAAATTATGCCAATGGGCACAATAACACCAGGTGGACCAACAGCCCCTTGCCCTTTGTTAAAATAATTCAATTTACCAAGTATAACCAAATGAAAAAAATGAATGAGAGCCAGCCCACTGCCTACCATAAAAATCCAGTAAAAACTAATGGATACTTAAAATAACTCACAGCTTGATTTATTGGTGCAGCCGCTGTGTTCAAAGTTCCTGCATTAAGCCAGAAGTGGAAGCCTCAAACACGCACTGTGAAATAACAGCATATACTACTTAATAGATAACTCTCTGGTCTTCTGCTCCTAGCAGAAAGGCTAATACACTGGGAATACATATTAAATGTTATGTATGCGCAATGTATCCTTTCTTTAAATATTAATTTTGTGTGGTTGCAAAGTAATATACAGCATATGCCCAAGCTCCTTCAATGTCAATATAAAGCCAGAACACAACCCCAAATGCATCCTTAATGAGGCACAGAACAAACTGGTCAGCTACTGTGATCAGCTGGCGAATTTTACCAATATAATTTGAATATTGAACTTAAAAGCATGCCCTCAGCAGTTATTCAGACTGACTGAAGTTGGGAAGTGATATTCTGCAGGATTGGCGCTGGAGCCATTCCCTCGCTGCTCAGTGAAATAATTTGGATGAGGGAATTGGAAGCAGGAGTTTTGAATGGATGATTATATAAAATATGGGAAGACTTAAATAAACTTGCAGAATGGATACGTAACTGGAAAATTAACTGTAATATAGATAGGCTTCGAGTGGTACTTTTTTGGTAGGAAGCATAATGAGGTAATATTGTTTAGGAGAATAAGGGTTGAAATTGGGTCACAGGGAAAGTGATCTGAAGGTACAGATTCCAGATCACTAAACGGAGCAGCGTAGGTTCATGAGATCGCACTAAGCTTGTGCTTTATTTTTAGAGATGAAATTGAAAACTAGAGAAATTGGCCTGGATTTCAAGATGGAATCACAAGCATCAGGCATTTCCAACAATGTGATCTTGTTCTCTGCCTGGCAGTGTTCATCCACATACATCTGTCCCAGGAATAGCAGGAGGTCAGGTTTACCAGCTCCCAAAGCAAGCGCAAGGAAAGAACAGAAGTATTTAGGTGCTGAGGCAGGCAGGTTAGCAGACCCGCATTCACACATGGGAACACCTTCCAGTTAGAGTCATAGTCACAGAGATGTACAGCACAGAAACAGACCCTTCGGTCCAACCTGTCCATGCCGACCAGATATCTCAACCCAATTTAGTCCCACCTGCCAGCATTAGCTGCTATCCCTCCAAACCTTCCTATTCATAAATCCATCTGGATGCCTTTTAAATGTTACAATTGTATCAGCCTCCACCACTTCCTCTGGCAGCTCATTCCATACACGTACACCCTCTGAGTGAAAAAGTTGCCCTTTAGATCTCTTTTATATCTTTCACCTCTCACCCTAAACCCATGTCCTCTAGTTCTGGACTCCCCCACCACAGGGAAAAGGCCTTGTCTATTTATCCATGCCCCTCATTATTTTGTAAACCTCTATAAGGTCACCCTTCAGCCTCTGATGCTTCAGGGAAAACAGCCTTAGCCTATTCAACCTCTCCATATAGCTCAAATCGTCCAACCCGGGCAACATCCTTGTAAATCTTTTCTGAACCCTTTCAAGTTTCACAACATCTTTCTGATAGGAAGGAGACCAGAATTGCACACAATATTCCAACAGTGGCCTAACCAATGTCCTGTACAGCTGCAACATGACCTCCCAACTCCTGCACTCAATACTCTGACCAATAAAGGAAAGCATACCAAATGCCTTCTTCACTATCCTATCTACCTGCGACTCCACTTTCAAGGAGCTATGAACCTACACCCCAAGGTCTCTTTGTTCAGCAACGCTCCCTAGGACTTTACCATTAATGTAGAAATCCTGCTAAGATTTGCTTTCCCAAAATGTAGCATCTCACATTTATCTAAATTAAATTCTATCTGCCACTTCTCAGCCCATTGGCCCATCTGATCAAGATCCCGTTGTAATATTGAGTTGCTATCCCTTATCAAAAACGCCACTCCCCCTCCTATCTTGCCTCCCTTTCTGTCCTTCCTGTAGCATTTGTATCCTGGAACATTAAACTGCCAGTCCTGTCCATTCCTGAGTCATGTTTCTGTAATTGCTAATTGCTCTTACCCCTCAAAAACCTAACAGATGGCAGCATGGCAAAAGAAATGGCAAGTTAAAATTTTAACATTAAAATTACTTCATGCAGAAGAACTCTTTGTTGTGTACTATTGTATAAAGTGTACTGTTGGACTTGAATGTTTTCATAATGCTGATCAATTTAATGGTCACTAACTTCTCTCCAACACCATACAATTTATCACTATAATAAACTTATTTAACTTATGATACACCATTAGGTGAAGTTGTCAATAACTTTTGAAGTTATCTGTCAAAAAGTTCCTGACTCCAGACCAGGTTTTCTCCATTGTTCATGACTCTTGAGGTGCCAAAATCAGCCTGACTCCATGAAAATAAAAGGGATCTAAAATGCTCACGCAGTCAACAGAGAGTGCAAGGGCAGCATTACCCCTTATGAGCTCACTATCTCGACCTAATCCCACACAACAGAAATGGCAGAATGGCAGAAATCCCACCATTTTTAACTCATGCCTGTCTTTGTTCTAACACAGACAGAAAAACATATAAATCGAACCCATCATGTCATATCTTAGAATATGCTTGAAACACTATGCACAGTTCTGCTCACTGTATGACAAACAAAGAAATAAAGACAGTGAAGAACTTGTAAAGATAATCTACTAGAATAACACTGGGGCTGAGAGATTGAACCTATCAGGAGAGATTAAACAGGTTGAGACTCTAGTCTGCAGGAAAGGGAAGACTAAGGGCTGATCTGATAGAGGCTTTTAAAATATGATAGTGCTTGACAGAATAGTTTCCACTTGTAAGAAGGACCTGAACTAAGGGACATAAATTTAAGTTACCAACTAATTAATTGAGAAATTCAAGTTAATCATCTTTACCCATAGAGTGGTTATAATGTGAACCTCTGTACCATAGGAATTATTCAGATGAATAGTATAATTGCATTTTGGGAAAGTTAATAAATATGAGGAAGAAAGAAATGGAAGGATAAATGAAAAGTATGAGTTGAGGAAAGTGGGAGGAGACTTGTGTGGATGTCAACACTGACATGGACTCACTGATTAAACTAGCCTAAAATACCTGTGCTGTAAATGCTGTGTGACTATGTGTTTTGACTTTGTGCAATTACATCAGTGGGGTATTAATAAATCGCAGGTGGCCTTGCATCTTTCCCAGTTTTCATATCCAGTGAAGTTATTGGGAATTCCACTCAAAGTTGAGCTGATCCCTCAGTTTTTGACAGGGTCAGCTGCCTCCTCTGATTGTAGTGAGCATTCACACCAGCCCTCAGCTGCCCAAGGCATTACCAGGTCTACTTTTATGTAATGTCAAACGTCAACTCCAGAAAGGCAAAACAATCAGGAGGGAGAAACTGCTGTCTTTTCACGAAAGGTCTGAAAAATAAAATCAGCTTAACATTGCTGGAAAACCACAATCGTGACCATTTCCAAACTTTACTCAGAAATTCTCAGAAGCATGTTTGTTGTGGCTCAATAGCTCCTCCTAGTGGTTATTGATTTTCACTATTTCTTCCATATGAGGATCAGATGCAGTTCTTTTCTGTGGTTTTTGTCAACCGCGCATGTAGTCACTTGAAATGATTAGTGATAATATGTTCAAATACTCAAACAGATGACCCATGTTTGACTAATCTGGTGCTCCAGCAACCTTTGAATACATAATCATTGATAAACATTAAAAGAAGATTTGAAATAAAGTCTGGGACTAGGCAGTTAAAACAGAGGGTAGGGTGGGGTGACAACTCTATTTGTGATCCTAAGTCTCAGGATCTGCAGGCAGTGAAGTTGCCTAATTCAGGAAAAGGTCTAACAAATCAAGGACAATATAGTCCTATTGCAACAGCAGGGCTCTGAGTGCAGTTTCTTGTGTATCCCTGCCCAGTAAAATAGGTCAGTGGCTTCAGGGAAGAAAGAGCAAGTTTGAAAGCAGGAGCCAAACTTAGTGGGAAGCACAGCAACTGACCCTCAGAAAAATCTCAAAGAGCTCATAGCTGAATGCCCGCCAACATTATTGTGTCAAGAAGCTTGGCACCATCCAGCCTGGCACCACATCCACCAGCATCCTCCCTCTCCACCACCACTGCTCAGTAGCAGCAGTATGTACTATCTACATGCTGCACAGCAGAAATTTACCAACCATCTTTAGACAGCACCTTCCAACCCCACAAACACTTGCATCTTGAAGGACAAGGACAGCTGATACATGGGAACTTCACCATCTGCAAGTTCCCCTCCAAGCCACTTGCCATCCTGACTTGGAATTTTAATCACCATTCCTTCACTGTCACTGGGTCAAAATCCTAGAATTCTGTCCCCAGTGGCATTGTGGGTCTACTTGCAGCGCAAGCGATTCAAGAAGGCAGCTCACCAACTCCCCCCCCCCCCCCACCCCCCCCACCCCTTCTCAAGGGCAATTAGGGATGTGCAATAAATGCTGCCCAGACAGCAGTGTCCATATCCCATGAGTAAATAAAAAATAAAGTGTGTGTGAGAAAAATGCAGGAAACTGGCAGTGAAGAATGTCAGATCAGCCATGAATAGCATGCAGGCTCAATAAAGCCAACTCCTGTTCCTACATCATATGGTCTCATGACATTATGGGCATATTAAGAGTAAGAGGGTTGCCAGGGAAGGAGTGGGGCATATAGAGACCAAAGGGACAATCTGTGCATGGAGCCAGAGGATATGAGTGGGGTCTTAGATGAATATTTCTCATCAATGTTCACAAAGGAGAAAATCATTGTAGCTGAAGATTTCAGTTCAGATGGTAAGGTTCCAGAGCATGTTCAGATTAATAAGGAGGGTGAATCAAATGTTTTAGTGAGCAAAAAGGTGCATAACTCTCCAGGGCTTAATGAGATGCATCTCAGGCTGCTACAGGAAGAAAGAGAAGAAATTTCTGGGGCCCTGGCAGAAAAGTTTAATGCTTTGCAGGCCACAGGTGAAATGACAGGTGATTGGAAGATAGCTAATATGGTTCCTTCGTTCAAGAAGGGCAGCAGGAATAGGCCAGGTAATTACAGACTAGTTAGTCTCAGGTCAGCAATAGAGAAATTATTGGAAAAAATTCTGAGGGACAGGATGAATCAACATTTGGAAAGGTAGGGATTGATCGAGGTTAGGCAGCACAGATTTGTTGGAGAGGGATCCTGTCTACTTTAATTGAATTGTTTGGAAAGTTGACTAAATATATTGATGAGGGTAATGAAGTTGACGTGGTTTACATGGACTTCAGCCAGGCCTTTGACAAGGTCCCACATGGAAGGTTGGTCCACAAGGTAGAGCCCATGGGATTCACGGCAAGTTGGCAAACTGAATCCAAAATTGCCTTACAAACAGGAGGCTGTTGTGGGGAAAATCACCAGTCTCAGAGTCAGAATCGGGATCCAACAACAGAATTTATTCTACAAAGAAACTGGAGCTCCAGGAAGAGAGAAACGTTCGTCAGCACAGCTGTCAGCTGCGAGCCCTCTGTCACTCTTGGAGCACATGTCATGATATTTTATACATTTTGTGGTACAATAGTTCAGTATCGAGTCTTTATTTGTACAGCGTGGTTTGTTTACAGAAAACATTACAAAATCATTGTCAGTTTCAGATCAGAGGTCAGATCAGAGGGCACAAGGTTAAGGTGAAGAGAAAGTTGTTTAGGGATCTGAAGAAAACTTTTTTAACCCAAAGGGTGTTGGAAATATGGAATATGCTGCCTGAGGGGTTGGTGGGGTCTGTACACTCGCACATTTAAGAAGCATCTGGATGACCACAGGCTATGGACCAAGTGAAGGCAAATGGGATTAGTGTAGTTTGGACTTAGTTGGTCAGCATTGACATGGTGGGCTGAAGGGCCTACTTCTATGTTGTATGACTCTTTGGCTGTACTATTTACAACACCTTTGTTGTAACAATTGTTGGATAGTGTTTTTCAAAGGGCCAGTAGTGTTGCCATGGTACAACTGGGATAGTGGAAATGCCATTCCCCTGATCACGTGCTTCCTGCTAGACCATTGCTTCTGGGTCTCTCAGAGTTGACCAGACACCTGTGTGGGAAAGTCAAATCCTTACTAAACAAACTTCTAGATGAGATGTTTTGAGGATTTGTCACTTGTTCCACAGTGGACTGTAAGGTTTCCAACACATTTGTGTCTGCACGCAGATACCAGGCTGCACTCTGTCATGCTGATCGCCAAATCGCACAGGATTCTCTGAAAATTCTCAAAGAAACACTCAAAAAGCCTTCACTGATGCCAACTTCATAGGCAGCCCCATCAATTAAGAATCCAATCGTCCAACAGCATCTGCCATCTGGACTGAGTCTTCACTTCCTCGTATTGATGCTTAGCTGGTGCCATCTTCCCTTGCAGCGCCTCCTGCTGGATGCTACCTCTTGTGTCCCTGTTGATTAGTGCAGGCCTTGGGGAATAGGATACATCCTTGAGTAAAGTGCCAATTCCCTGTTTATTTTGATCAGAAGATAACACCGTTTTGGGACAATCATGCACAAAGAAAAAGGAGATAAAGTTCTGGACATAGTGGTATTCTCTTGAAGGGCAACTGCGACAGCACATGGAAGAAGTTAAAGGAAACTCTTGAATTGGTGTAATAGCCTGAAACTTAGTCTTGCCCATACCTCATGTAACAGCCCATCACTTTGTGACGCAGGCTTTGGATGCTCTGAATGAAACAGTGGCTCAATTTCTCTCTTGTAATGGAGATGGTCTATCAATGGTAATTTTTACAAAGTCCCTGGATATCCCCAGACCCAAGTGACCAATGATAGCACACACATTGCTATATGTGCACCACTGCAGAAAGCTATAAACTACATTGCCATAAATTTAAATGTCTATCTCTTGGGGAACAGACGTCATTTTTTTGTCTTATAACAATCCAAAATTTTTGCATTTTTCACAGCTCAAGGGCAGAAATTTAGTAAGAGCTACCCTCTAGGGAAATGGAATATGATCTTGCTATGATACACATCTATCTATGATGACAGATAGCACACTGTAGAGGGAAGCTACACTGCTAAATTGTAATCACTGCTCAAGGACCAAGGTTTTATCTGAATGTATGGAAATGTTTCTGTACATCCCTCCTTCTAGATGTTTATCAGAAAAGAACTCCCATCCTTCAAAGTGAAAAGAAGATGATTTGTATTGCAGCATGAATTTCAGACCAGACCTGTAACTTTAAGACATCATGACATGTGATAGTTCAGTATGGAGCTGGTTATGTGTAATGTACGCTAACATCAGGAAGCATAGAACCCAGACTTTTGTCTGTAATATTATAGCTGGAAATGTGTTGCTGGAAAAGCGCAGCAGGTCAGGCAGCATCCAGGGAACAGGAGAATCGACGTTTCGGGCATAAGCCCTTCTTCAGGAAATCACATTTCCAGCAACACATTTCCAGCTCCGATCTCCAGCATCTGCAGACCTCACTTTCTCCTCTGTAATATTATAGCCTGGCAAATCGTTTGTGCTGAAAATGAACTTCAGATAGCTAATTCTCAAAAATCCGACTACCTGTAGTATACGTTATGTAGAGATGGAAATGTGTTGCTGGAAAAGCGCAGCAGGTCAGGCAGCATCTAGGGAACAGGAGAATCGACGTTTCGGGCATTAGCCCTTCCTGAAGAAGGGCTAATGCCCGAAACGTCGATTCTCCTGTTCCCTAGATGCTGCCTGACCTGCTGCGCTTTTCCAGCAACACATTTCCATCTCTGATCTCCAGCATCTGCAGACCTCACTTTCTCCTCAAAGTATACGTAATGTAGACTAACATCATTAGTAAATCACAAGTGGCATCAGATTTCATGTTGAAAGTAACAAAGACTACTGGTAAATCCACAAATTCAGTATTTACTGAAGATTCGAAGTTAAATATATTTGTGGCTATCATTTGTAGAACCATGGATAAAGTAAAGCTTGTCAAATAATCACCACGATCACAATCCATCAATTTAATCACAATTCCTACAAAGTTTATTTCACCCCGTATTCCTTGTCAACAGTAACCTAACTACAATACAGAATTTACTTTCAGTGCAGTAAAGATAAATGTTTTTTACTCACAATACATATATAAATTAAGGTAACTCTAAAACCTAAAAGAGCCATTGTTCATTTTTACTGATAAGTGATACTCACACTGAAGGTAGAAAACATTCATTGTTTGCCCAACAATGAAATCAAACAAACAATCTAACAGCATTGCACCCAAAGTCAGCTGCAAATTCATTTTAAAAGCTTCCAAGAATCAGAGAGAAACGTAGTTAATGCTGAACCCAATATGCATTTACAACTGTCGCAATTATTTTTCAGTGATCATAGAGTCATAGAGTCATAGAAATGTACAGCATGGAAACGGTTGAATTTGAAAATTCTTCCAAATTAATAATTTTTTTTAAAAAATCAGTAAGGTGTATGAATCCTACCTCCTTTACAGTAGTTCTTATCATTAAAATGTTAAACTTACGCATATATACCTGCGAACATTCCCCTCACAGGTAAGCTGTTCAATCATTAATGAGTCTTTTCAGAATCCAATTATAAGTTGCATTAAGGGGATGTGAGACTGATGTTAAGTACAAGCCAGACCATGGCAGAATGATAGCTTGCAGAGTGATGATATTTTTTCCCAGAAGAGGAATCCTGGCTGGCGAATTGACAAGTGTCATGCCAACAGCATGGGTTCAATTCCTATATCAGCTGAGATTACCATGAAGGACTCTGCTTCTCAAACTCTCACCTTACTTCAAGCATGGTGACCCTCAGGTTAGCCCACCACCAGTTGTCTGTCTCTGTGGTCTGGTAGGACTATGGCAATTTCTCTCTCTCTCTCTCTCTCTCTCTCTCTCTCTCTCTCACACACACACACACACACACACACACACACATACCCACACACACAAACACCCCCCCACACACACATCTCCCCCCACACAAACCCACACTCACACACATACCCACACACACACCCACAAACCCACACTCACACACACAAACCCACACTCACACACACATACAAACCTACACCCACATACACAAACCCACACACACACATCCCCACACACACACACACACACCCACACCCACAAACCCACACACACAAACACTAGAAGTAAGGACTGCAGATGCTGTGGATTAGAGTTGAGAGTATGGTGCTGGAAAAGCACAGCTGGTCAGGCAGCATCTGAGGAGCAGGAGAATCGATGTTTCAGGCATAAGCCCTTCATCAAGAATGAGGCTTGTGGGCCAGGGGGCCGAGAGATAAATGGGAGGGGGGTGGAGCTGGGGGAAGATAGCTGGGAATGCGATGGATAGATCAAGGTGAGGGAGAAGGTGATAGGTTGGAGAGGAGGGTGGGGTGGATAGATGGGAAAGACAATGGACAGATCAAGAGGGCAGTGCTGAATTGGAGGCTTGGGATTGGGATAAAGTGGGGGGAGAGGAAATGAGAAAACTGGTGAAATCCACATTAATCCCACATGGTTGCAGGGTTCTAGGGTGGTAAATGAGGCATTCTTCCTCCAGGTGTCGAATGGTAAGGGTTTGGCAATGGAGGCAGCCCAGGACCTGCATATCCTTGGCGGAGTGGGAGGGGGAGTTGAAGTCTTCAACCATGGGGCAGTGGGGCTGGTTGGTGCGGGTGTCCCAGAGATATTCTCTGAAATGATCCGTAAGTTAGCATCCTGTCTTCCCCATGTAGAGGAGACCACATCAGGTGTAACGGATACAGTAGATGACGTTGGTGGACATACAGGTAAATTTCTGTTGGATGTGGAAGGTTCCTTTGGGGCCTTGGACAGAGGTGAGGGGAGTGGTGCAGGTGCAGGTTTTGCACTTTCTGCGGTGTCGGGGGAAGGTGCTGGCAGTGGAGTGTGGGCTGGTGGAGAGAATCGTCTCTCTGAAACACTGATAGGGATGGGGAGGGAAATGTATCTCTAATGGTAGGGTCTGTTTGTAGGTGGCGAAATGACTGTATTAGGTGAAGTCTCCTTTGCTTAACAAAGAAGCAATGCTCCGAAAGCTTAAGATTTCAAAGAAACCTGTTGGATTATAACTTGGTGTCATGTGATTTCTGACTTTGTCCACCCCTGCCCAGCTTTGGTATCTCCACATCATCTCTATCAGGATGCTACAATACTTGTGAAAAACCCAATTAATGCCAAAGCATTTCCAAAGATACTGCAGAATACTGCCAGGCACTTTGCAATACCAATTGTTCTTAAAATGACTTCATCTGCAATTTGGGTTCCTGATTCCAGAGCTCACCTTAGAGCACAGCATTTCCTGTTAGTTGAATACTGAACAAACTCATTGCTTGGACGTGTGTGACCCCAGAGGTTGTCAGTGGTTGGAGACCAAATGGCATACATTTAAAGTGAGGAGCAGGAGGAGAGCTGAGAACATTTTTTTGCTCATCCCAAGGGTGGTAGAAATTTGGATTGTGCTGCCTGAGGCAATATTGGAGGAGGTACTTGCACAACATTTAAGAAGCATCTGGATGAGCACGTAATATGACAAGACATTGTAGGCTATGGACCAAGTGCAGGTAAGTGTAGTTTGATGTTTATTGATTGGCATAGACATGGTGGGCCGAATGGCCTGTTCCTGTGCTGTATACCTCTATACTCCTTCTCTAGAGGGTAGTCATGTCAGAAGCAATAGCCAAAGCAGCAGGTCTCAGCTAAATAGCCCTAAGGATTCTCTATCTTCACAGGAAGTTTATGTCCGGGATGATTTGGAGATGCTGGTGTTGAACTGGTGTTAAAAATCACAGCACCAGGTTACAATTATGTACTCCACAACCACCTGATGAAGCAGCACTCTGAAAGCTAGTGCTTCCAATTAAACCTGTTGGACTATAACCTGGTGTTGTATGATTTTTAGCCATGTCCAGAGTATGTAATATTACAGACTGCATTCTCCTGTTACCCTCACCCAAAAGAAGTTACGCCAAGCATTGCTATCAGCCCAATGAAGCCCAACTCCAACCAGACTGGCTGAGCTTTCATTTTCTCCGAGCTAGGTTTATTTTGGCTATTCCCTTCCTACTGCGTACAAATAGCAGCAGTAACCCACTCCATTCCCTTTATAACTGCTGCTTCTGCCAGTCACTCTCAGGGAGAGGTTTGGTGACACTCGCCAGTTAGAACATCTCAAAACCACAAGATGGAGGCAGGGCATCTATTTGCAGCTTTTGTGTGATCACAGTTTGCCCATCGCTCACCCTTCTGGCTCTTGGACAAGACCTTCAGCGAAAACAAAAGATGCTGTACACCAAGGTAATTAAATGATCCCCTCCCTTGTGTTGCAATCAAAGGTTTGCAGCTGCAAGAATTTCCCAGCCTAGCGAGGTGCACTCTTTGCCTTTGGCAGGATTCCCAGAGGAATCGATTCTGCGTGTGTAATGAATTCTGACCTTGTTCAGGTCATGGCAGGGTCAGGCCAGGAGTCTAAAATTCTGTCCTGACCCACTTGGAGCAGGAAAAAGGTTTCTTAGTTATTTGGAAAGATCGTTGCAATGCATTTGGCTTAAAGTAAACAGGAAGGGAAGATATCCTGTCGTGTTGTGAAAAAGTATTTTGCTAGCAATTTAGTAAATGGACATAAGTTTAAATTTCACAACAGTGGTGATCGAATATTAATGGCTCACTTTGCCCCATGTCTGATTTTCTTTCCAAAGAAATTGGCAGGGCTTATCATTTGGGCAGCTGGTTCACTATCATCCATTTTTGTTGCCGAATGCTAAAATGGCACACTGTTTGCAAGTACAGTTAGATCAATTCAAGACAATGTGTGCATTACTCTTTGAAGTTTTAAAGTAATTGTAGCTGAGGTTTCAAACATTGAATAAAGTTAAACATCATCAAATTATATTCAATTTGATTATAGAGGACTCACTTTAATCCTTAATTGTATTTTTAGTTGGAGAACAAATGAATTATAAAAGGATCGATTTGAAGAATGATTCTGAAGTAAATAATGTACTTTATGTACAAATTAATGTTCCACTGAAATATTAATCCATGTTCAACTTTGAGCAATTGGTATTTTAACATTTTAATTGAGGATGTATTACATCATTCCAGCTCATGAATGGTGTCTGGAACAGAGTATATGAATCCAGGGTTTACATCCTCTTATACTCTTAAGATTTATTGAATTCATCTGTTTTCTTAAAATGCATCAAATTATTGTATTGTATCAGAATAATAACATGGCACATGTTTATTTCATTTGTAAATCAATCTTTAACTTCTTAACTTTTCCCAAAATGTAGCTTAAGTTTCCCTATTGTTACTGAAGCAGAGATACTTTTACCAGTGAACTTGTCAATAACAATATGTGAATGTAATTCAGATCATTGGCATTGATTCAAATCACCTGCCTTGTCTTATATTGTGTATGATTCTGGTATTCCACATTGTTATATTCTGGGATAAAGTAATCATTAGATATTGATAGATAATGGGAGATATAATTTATATTTATTGGATCTTTGCGTGAATTATCTATCATCTATCCGTCTGTTACCTGTCCATCGTCTATCATCATTATTACTTCCTTATGAATATCTAATTCATGGTTAGAGGTAATTTATAGTTCAGGGAAGATGATATTTATGACATGAAGGGAATTAAAATGCTGGAATTTGGAGACTGCCAGAATACCTAAAGAAATGGGAGAACAAAAGGTGACTTGGCAGAACAAAAAGGTGACTCATGTTAGTTTAAAAAAGTCAGAATGGAAGAGATGGAACTATAAAACAGCAGATAGTTTACTTGGTTAAAGAATTGGAGACATGGTGTCTGCAATCTGTACAGTAATGGTTGTCCAGAGGAATGTTTTTGGTTTGCAAGATAGAGCTAAATTAGTTTATAACATACTGTCAAGCCTGAAAGATTATAACAGCTATTTACTTCATCATACCAAAGGAGAGGGATAATTAACCATAAAAGTCAGCATAGGAACATCCCAGAGCAGGCTGCATTATCATGGATATGGGTGAAGCTCAGAGATGTTTTCTGGTTCAGTTTAACTGGATGCTAACTCAGACAGTTATTTGCAGTTTGGGCTTGCTGTAGTTTGCAGCTCACTCAGAGAAGCAAATCAAAGTAAATAACCTACACTATAAGCAAATAGAAATAAATTAACGTTATTGTTGACTGCATGAGATAGGGATGGAATTTAGTTCCAGTTCAAAGTGTTTGAGAGAACAGGAGTTTTAGGATGGGCTAGTTCAGGAATTTCAGAATTTGAAACTAATTTAAGAACCTATAGTGGTCCTTACCAGGTCTTGTGTAAAGTAAAACAACAAACAAATGAAAATTTGAAAGGAACAAAACAGTGAGTCCACAGACAAGACATGGTAGATGGATGTTTTAACTATTTTGAGAATAGCTGAAACTAAAGAGAATTAAAGATAGTTTCCAAAGGACCCTGACGTGTATATGGATGGTCCCTACCAAGGTAAATAAATTACAGAATTAAGCATTGTATAAAGAATGTTTGGGGTAAATATAAAGTAAACCTGAGTGTATTATATAGTTTAATATTTTTAAGTGAACAGTGCATGTTTTGTTTAAGTTCTTTATGTACAATAAAAGATGCTTTGTTAAAACAATTGAACAGTCTATCTGTGATTTATTAGAACAAGGTGTTCAGATTGCTGTTTAAATGCTAATGCTGCCTGTTGAATAGGCATGCCAACCCTGCCACTGCATACTGTACACTGCTGATCAGGATGGAAATTGCTGCCATTACCCTTTACACATGTAGGAAACCTACAGAGCCCTATTTGGTCTGGTGTGATAGAACAAAACTACTTGCTACTCTAACTAGAACAGTCTCTTGTAGTTAACAAGATACAATTTATTGCACGTTCTGTTCTTTTAGTTCATCGCTTATAGCCATTCCTGGCTGGTATAGCATTTATTACCCAGCCCCCAATTGGTCTGGAGAAGGTAATGGTAAGTTGCATTCTTGAAGCACTTCGACCCCTTCAAGTGTAGGGACATGTATATCAGTGCTATTAGCAAGATCTGTCAGGACTATGACTCAATGAGAATGGAGGAACAGCAATAGAGTTCCAAATCAGGATGATGTGTGCTTTGGAAGGGGCTTGTTCTGCACCTGCTGCCCTGAGCTTCTAGGTAGGAGAGATCATACTTCTGGAAGATGCTGATAAGGGAGCCTTGGTAAGTTACTGAAGTCCATTTGTGGGTGGTACACACTGCTGCTACTGTGTATCAATGATGATGGGCATGGTGGTAATGGATTGGTATGCTGGTGAAGGGGGCTGCTTTGTTGCAGATGGTGCAAAGCTTCTTCTGTCTTGTTGGAGCTACACTCAACCACGCAACTACAGAGTATTCCATCACATTCTTCACTTGTGCCTTGCAGATGGAGCACAGGCTTAGGGACAAATGAACAGTTATTCATTATGGAATTCTCAGCCTCTGGCCTGCTCTTGTTGCCATGGTCTGCATATGGCTGGTCCAATACAGCTTCTGGTCAATAGTAATACCCAAAACGTGGATCATAGAGAATATAGTCATGGTAATGCCATTGAATGCCATGAGGAGATGGTTAGATGTTTTTCTTGTTGGATATGTTTGTTGCTTGACAGCCCAAGCCTGGATGCTGTCCGGGTCTTGCTGAATATGGAGGAATTGTGAATGCTGTTAAACATTGCGTAATCATCAGCAAACATAGAATATAGAAGGTTACAGTGCAATACAGGCCCTTCAGCCCTCGATATTGAGCCAACCTGTGAAATTAATCAGATGCCCATCTAGCCTACACCATTCCATTATTATCCATATATATGTCCAATGCCCATTTAACTGTCCTTAACATCAGTAAATTGCTACTGTTGCAGGTAGGCCATTCCACGCCCCTACTACTCTGAGTAAAGAAACTACCCTGATATCTGTCCTAAATCTATCACTCCTCAATTTAAAGCTATGTCCCTCATTTAGCCTTCACCATTCAAGGAAAAAGGCTCTTACTTCCACTCTACCTAACCCTCTGATTTATCTTAATAATCTCAAATAAGTCACCTCTCAACCTTCTTCTCTCCAACGAAAACAGTTTCAGTTCCCTCAATCTTTCCTCGTAAGACCAGGCAAAATCCTAGTAAATCTCCTCTGAACCCTTTCCAAAGCTTCCACATCCTCCGAACTGCACGCAATACTCCCGGTGCGGCCTTACCAATGTCTTGTACAGTTGTAGCATCTCATGGCTCCGAAACTCAATCCCCCTACCAATAAACCAACACACCATATGCCATCTTAACAACCCTATCAACCTGGGTGGCAACTTTCAGGAATCTATGCACGTGGACACCGAGATCTCTCTGTTCATTTACACTGCCAAGAATTTTACCATTAGCCCAGTACTCTGCATTCCTGTTAGTTCACTTTGGAAGAAGTATCTCACACTTTTCTGCATTAAACTCCATTTGCCACTTCACAGCCCAGCTCTGCAGCTTATCTATGTCCCTCTGTAACCCACAACATCCTTCGGCACTATCCACAACTCTGCCTACCTTAGTGTCATCCACATATTTACTAACCCATCCTTCTATGCCCACATTCAGATCATTTATAAAAATGATAAACAGCAATGGCCCCAAAACAGATCCTTGAAACAAACCACTGGTAACTGAGCTCCAGGATGAACATTTCCCATCAACCACCACCCTCTGTCTTCTTTCAGCTAACCAATTTCTGATCCGAACTGCAAAATTACCTTCAATCCTGAAACTCCTTATTTTGTGCAATAGCCTCCCGTGTGGAACCTTATCAAATGCCTTACTGAAGTCCATATACACCACATCAACCACCTTACCTTCATCCACCTATTTTGTTACCTTCTCGAAGAACTCAATAAGGTTGGCGAGGCACGACCTACCCTTCACAAAACTGTGTTGACTATCTCTAATCAGATTATTCCTTTCCAGATGATTATAAATCCTGTCTCTTGTAACCTTTTCTGACACCTTACCCACAACTGAAGTAAGGCTCATTGGCCTATAATTACCAGGATTGTCCCGACTCACCTTCTTAAACAAGGGAACATTTACTATCCTCCAGTCTTCTGGCACTGCTCCTGTCAACAATGATGACATAAAGATCAAAGCTCTGCAATCTCCTCCCTGGCTTCTCAGAGAATCTAAGGACAAATCCCATCTGGCCCAGGGGTCTTATTTATTTTCAGATCTTCCAAAATTCCAAAAAAAACATCCTCTTTGTCAACCTCAATCTCATCTAATCTAGTAGCCTGTGTCTCCATATTCTCACTAACATTGCCCTTTTCCAATGTGAGCATTGACGAAAAGTATTCATTAAATGTTTCCCCATGTCATCAGATTCTACACACAACTTTCCATGACTATCTTTGATTGGCCCTAATCTTACTCTAGTCATTCTTTTATTCCTGATATACCGATAGAAGGTCAAGGGTATTCCTTGATCCTATCTGACAATAACTTCTCATGCCCCTGCCTGGCTCTTCTTTGCCCTCTCTTTACATTTGTTCTGGCTAACTTATAACTCTCAAACCCCCTAACTGAGCCTTCATGTCTCATCCTCATATAAGCCTTCCTCTTTCTCTTGACGAGAGCTTCAACCTCTTTAATAGACCGTGGCTCCCTCTCTCAACAACTACCTCCCTGCCTGATGGGTATGTACTTATCAAGGACCTGCAGTAGCTATTCCTTGAATAGGTTTCACATTTCAAGTTTGCCCATTCCCTGCAGGTTCCTTCCCCATCCTATGCATCCCAAACATCCCCACTTCTGACCATATCATAGAGGGAAGGTCATTGGTGAAGCATCTGAAGATGATTGGGTCTAAGACCCCACCCTGAGGAACTCCTGCAGAGATGTCCTGGAACTGAGATGACTGACCTCCAACAACCACAACCATCTTCCTGTTGTGACTCTAACCAACTGAGAGCTTCTCCTCTAATTCCCATCAACTCTAGTTTAATGAGAGTTCCTTGATGCCATATTCAGTCAAATGTGTCAAGAGTTGTCAGTCTTACCACATTTCTTGAGTTCAGTTGTTTTGCCCATCTTTGGACCAAGACCCTGATGAGATAAAGATCTGAATGGCCCTGGTGCAACCCAAACTGAGCATCAGTGAGAGGTTGTTGTTGATTAATTGCAGCTTGACAGCACCATCAATGACCTCTCCCATCACTTTGCTGATTATTGAGAATAGACTTTTTGAACAGTAACTGGCCAGCTTTGATTTGTCCTGCTTTTTTGTGTTCAGGACATATCTGGACAATTTTCCACATTAGGTAGATGCCGCTCTTGTAGCTGCACAGTAACAGTTTGGCTAGGGACACAGCTAGTTCAGTAATATTACTCCTCCGGTAAGATGGCGGCTGAGTAGGGATTCTGACTCAGGGGTTCACTCGCTTATCTGCTTTTCGTTTTGTTTCTTTATTTTTTCTTTCTCCTCTTTCAAGACCTAGTTCAGGCTTCGGGTGAGGCAGGACATACCTGGAGGCTGCAGCAGTGGCTGAACATGAGGCCTTCGACGTCCTTGGGGGCAGGACGAGAGCAGGCCCGGCCTTCTGAGCATGTGCGGCAGCAGTGGCAGGAATCGTATCCTTGGAGGAGTGTGAGCAAAGAGGAGGAGATTGAGCCACTCAGACTCTCAGGAAGAGACTATAAGTCAATATGGTCTTCCGTCTAGCAAAACATCAGTTTTCCAAACCTGCAGAGAATACATTCCAGAAGCATAGGGAAACCTCCAGATCACCTAACTTTGTAACTTCAGAAATAATATGGCTGAAGGGGTAATGGTAAATGTAACAATGTCCACAAATATGTACACCACACTGAAAAAACCTTGAAAAAAGCTAAATAATAATAAATTACAATAAACTCCAATCTGATACTTCTTCAGTTGCAAATCTTTTCTATTTTCTGAAAGCCACATCTCCTGGAATATACATTTACAGTGGTCAGCCTGCAGCCACATCTCAGTAATGGCTATTAGCTCAAACTGTGACTTTAATGCAGTTATCTATTTATAAAGGTTTGCTGCATTCAGATATGATACCTTTAACTTTAACCTTTTTGTACTTGTCCCTGATATGATCTTAGTTGATAATGTACAATTACCATTGTTAAACTCTCTTCCCTTCCTGAAACAAACTGTTTGATCTTACACAAATCATTACTCTGCTCTGCAAACTTGACATTTTGCTTCAGGTATATGGAATTGTTATGTCCTGAATCCTTTTTTATTGAAGGCCATGCTACATTCATTACATGATTCACCAGGTCACTGATCTCAGCCTGGCTGAAGTGGAGCTCTCCCCAATTAAACCGTTCCATCTTTTCCCATTACAGTCCCAGTACTCCATGAGTTCTGCCTTCCGCACACATGTAAATCACTTAATCTCTTTGGGTAAGGTGTGAGAGATTCAAGAAGAATTAACTTTGAGGTTCTTGTTTTGAATTTGTATTGCGTCTCCTCAGACTCTCTCAGCATAACCTCATTTCTAGTTCTACGTTGTTTCTATATGAACCACAATGGAATCATACAGTTCCTCAGCAGGGAGGTGGTGTGCACCTGATAGGTAGTCGATCCTTCAGTTTGTAGCTGTACAGACAGCTTTTATCCTTCTACTACAATCTCCCCTACAACAATCACTTTCACTTCCCCAGTCAAATAAACTATCTTACTATGGTTTTATCCATCCACCCTGCGGTCTTTTCTCACTTCCACATCAATAACAATTACCTTGTATCCGCTGAACAATGGCAGAGACTGAGGTCCCTGCACCACTGCAGATGCTGTGTGAGTGTTTTCTGTGTGCTGGATAGTGTTGGTTTGTAGCAGGGCAGTCTGCTGTTTAGTAGATCAAAAATGTTTATAATTTTAATATTTGTAGGCCAATTTTTTTTGAGCAAATAAATAAAAATGAGTTTGGGCAGTACGGTGGCTGTGCCTCACGGCACCAGGGATCCGGCGTCGGTTCCAGCCTTGGGCGATTGTCTATGTGAAGTTTGCACGTTCCCCCTGTATCTCCACAGGTTCCCTCCAGGTGCTCTGGTTTTCTCTCACAGATGTGCGGGTTAGGTGGATTGGCCATAGGAAATGCAGTGTAATGGTGTCTGGTGGGATGCTCTTCAGAGTGGCGGTGTGGACTCCAAGGGCTGAATGGCCTGCTCCCACTCTGTAGGGATTCTATAACCTAAAGGTGAAAGGCTGACTTGTTGCGAGAGGTTCAGCAGTTACTACTTTTGATGCACTCTTGTTTTAAGCAACTACACAACATTAGTCACAGCTGAAAGCAGCACTTTTTACTATTTACTACAGAATGTGATCCTGTCACCACCTGCAAGCACCTGTTTTATGGACTTGCAGAAACTCCAGGACCGGGGACTGGTGGCGATGGAGGGGCGGGGGTTGGGAGAATGTGATTTGACATGACCCAGTATCCCCAGAGTGGACAAAGAGAAACACCTCTTCTCAAAGTCTTCCATAGACAGTACTCCATTGAGGGGAAAATCCTTCAGTTCCATTGATCTGAAAATTCTCTCATTGTGCCGATAAAGTGGGATAGTCATACCTTGTGTAATTTATTATCTTGTTGTTGCCAATGAAGAACAATTAAGTAAAAAGCAAATTCTATAAGCGTCACTGTGCAATTAGAGTTTCCAAATCTGCTTGGGCATATTCCTGAATTTTTCATTACGGAACCTCCTGCCTACAACTACCACCCACTCATAACTTTTATTGCTGTCTTCAATACTTTGATAATTAGATTTGTAAAAATGTTGAAAGGAATGGGGAAATAAAACCCATTTATTTTCAGGCTGGGATGCACACAGCAGAGTCCAGGAGAGAAATTTTTAACACTCAGCGATTCCAGGTCAATCCCAGGACATTTGGCAACTAAGAGAAGCAATGTTGATCCACACCTTTAACAGTGAAACAAATACCTGTTGGCTGGCATCACTGTATTTCTTGGAGTGGACTCAATACTGAACAACAAGTCTCAGGGAAGCTAAAGGCCTCTGAAAAACAGCACAGCTGTTCAAGTGTGAACTAATATTGATGGGAACGTTTTTCATATTGACAATGAGTGGGCAATGTACTATACTGTTTACCAGTTCATCAAAAAGAGGCAATTAACAGCCTAAAAATTAAAGCAAACCGAATGTGTCATTCATGGGAGTTAAAGATAAGCAAGCAAAGCATTGAGACTCCATGGGAGTAGA
The DNA here is from genome assembly GCF_037043375.1 of Chiloscyllium plagiosum. Classification (NCBI taxonomy): domain Eukaryota; kingdom Metazoa; phylum Chordata; class Chondrichthyes; order Orectolobiformes; family Hemiscylliidae; genus Chiloscyllium; species Chiloscyllium plagiosum. Next base: position 41,572,691 of record NW_028270148.1, read on the forward strand.
AATTGGATGGGTCTATTTTTCACTGACAGCATGTCTCTAGCCAAGAGGCCTAAAGAACAGCTAAAATTGTTCCTCAGACCCAGTTTTAATATGACCTAGACCTCTCTAGTACTGGACTCTTGGGTATCCTTGATTTCAATCACTGTGCCACTGACAGCTATGCCTTCACCCCTCAAGGCCTTAAATCCTTCAATAACCTTCCGAAACCTCTCTGTATTTCCATCTTCTCCTTTAAGACGCTGCTTAAAACAGAACTATCTGACCAAGCTTTCCCTCTTCTGTCCTGAAATCCTCTTGTGTGGTATGGGTGTCCAATTTTAATAATGCTCCTGGGAATGTTGGAAAGTATTTTACCGAATTAAAGGCTGGAATTAATGCAAGTTGTTGTGCAAAGCCCCAACAGTCAGGGAAGTCTGTAAATCCCACACCTGGAAACAGCATGGAGACGTAGTTTAATTGGTCTGTTCTCCCATTTTTCGAAAACTTTGACTTTCCTTCTGTTTTTGTGATCTTTGAAGTTCCCAAAGGAAAGTTTAGGAAGGGTAGCCACTGCCAATTGAGAAAAGTCAAAACATCCTAAACAGAATCTCACTACCCTCCACACAGAAAATGATGACAGTATTTTCAGCGCAGATCTCTCCAGTCTTGTTTAACTCACCACTGGTGCCAATGTGTCTGGTTCTAATGTAAGATGATGTTCCTGGGAAGCTGCAGTTTAGGTTATGATGAGGCCATGTACCATTGAATGCTCAAAAAGTATATCATCCTGTCTTTCTCACAGACTGACTGATGCTTGATTGCTTTGAATTGTCAGCTTTATTGCAGTTGTGCTCGTTACTCTGAAGATGGCGGCTGACTTTTCTGCATATTGGTAAACAGGTTTGCTTTTCAACACACCCTGCAGAATATGATTGCATTGCAGAGTCAGCGCTGAATTGGATGTAAATCAAGGTGCCTTGGCTGAAACAGTAATCAATCAGGATAAGGTTCTGTGAATTTCTCAGCTTACATCATAACTTTGAGATTCAGCTATAACGTACAAAAATCAGACCATTTAGCTCTAGTAATGTCTGTTCCAGCAAAATCTCTTGTTTGTTAAAATGTGTACTTTTATGAAAAACAGCCATTTTCTTCCTGTGTCTTTATATGGGAAGCACATACCTTGCTTTACAGGTGACTTGATCTAAAGCTTCTGCCAATCTGCACTTTAACTTGTTAGACATACTGAGATAGCATAGGGTGGATGGCTGAGTTCCACCATTCAGTAATGAAAACAATGAGTGTTCGAAATACACAGTTGGACAATTAGGTTTGAGCTGGGTACACATTTTGGGTGGAGACATTTCATTACAACTTTGACAGGATGCTGAAATCTTTACTAATATTTTTCAAGTCCAATATGCAGATTGGGATTCATTTTTATTGATAACTTCAGATGAGCAACTGCAGTGCAAATCTATATCCCATTACACTCTGGGCAGGCCAGAGTGGCTCAGTTTGTAACAACCTTCCCTAAGGAGTATTGTGGATTCAACTCAACTCTCTAGGACTTGAGCAATAAAACAAGTCAAAGCTGTCCAGTGCAGACGGCAAGGCTGCCAAAGCTCCTGTTTGCATTCTCATGGCATTATTTTGAAAGAGGGGGTCCTGTGTCTCAGTGTCCTGGCCAATCTTTATCCCATAATTGACAATAAAAATGCAGACTGTCTGCAGTTATCACAATGCTGGACCTTGTTGTGCATAAATTGGTGAATGACTTCTGACATCACAACAATGACCATGGGGCCCCAGAGCCATTGGGAGATTGGTGACAGAATTGGATGAGAAATCCGTGAGGCCTATCTTGACATTGGGAGCATCTCACAAACCCTTATGTCTTTGATAAGAATAGCTTGGTGAATTGAATGGATTGGAGTGTTGCTCAGCAGCGGTGAGTTACAAGTCAAGGGTAATTATTGTTTGGTAAACTCCTTATTAACTACTCAACTTGCTTCATTAATATACAGCTTCCCAGGTCATCAAGGACACCAAACAAGTTAGACGTTGAGAGATCGCAACATAGAAATCAAAACGTCCCTATGTTTAGATATTAACATCTCAGGCTTTATGGGCACCAGCTATATGTACCAAAAACATCAGCATCTAACACGTGCCAACCTCAAAGAGCCCTCAAGGCACATCTCCAATTCAATAACTGGATGCATCTGCACTTTGATGGTGCACCTCAGTCTGCATTGATAACTTTGATTGGAATGCTGCAGGGGTAGTGTACACTCAGGGACACACACCCAGCTCATACACTGGAGCAAGCTGCATGTCTGGGCTTTTTGCTGGCTGTCATAATGGCCACTCACTCTGAGCCAGCATGGATGCCTTGCATTGCACTACTTTTGCCTTTGTGCGCTTTGACTCCTCAGCCAAAGAACAAATTTGTATTGTTTCTGTCTCAGTGTGTTGTACAGCATTGACATAAAAGCAGCAAGCTTGCTGTAGCGCTCAGCAGGTCTCCGTTTAAGTCAAGGGTCTAGGCCGCGTAACTCAAGGGCAGCATCTGAGATCAGTCCAGGGGCTCGGGCATTCAGTCAGTGTTTAGAGTCAGCATAGAGTCAGAGAGATCTACAGCATGGAAACAGATCCTTTGGTCCAACTCGTCCATGCCGACCAGATATTGTAGACTAAGCTGGTCCCATTTGCCAGCACTTGGCCCATATCCCTCGAAACCCTTCTTATTCATATACCCATCCAGATGCCTCTTAAATATTGTAATTTTACCAGCCTCCACTACTTCCTCTGGCAGCTCATCCCATACATGTATCACTCCGCCTCTTTACTTACCTCCTTTTCTATCCTTCCTGTAACATTTGTATCCTGGAACATTAAGCTGCCAGTCGTGCCCAACCCTAAGCCATGTTTCTGTAATTGCTATGATATCCCAGTCCCATTTTCCTAACCATGCCCTGAGTTCTGTCTGTCCTATTAGGCTTCTTGTATTAAAATAAATGTAATTTAATTTATTAGTCCTACTTCATTCTCTGCTTTGTTCCTGGCTGCCCTGATTGTTGGTCTTGCTCCTTTCCCCATCTGTACCTGACTGATCTCTTTCCTCACTATCTCCCCGGGTCCCACCCCCCCCCCCCCACCTTACTAGTTTAAATCCTCCCAAGCAGCTCTACCCAATCTCCATGCCAGTATATTCGTCCCCTTCCAATTCAGGTGCAATCCATCCCTCTTGTACAGGTCCTCTGTGTTGAACCATTGCCCCTTAGGTCTCTTTTATATCTTTTCCCCTCTCACCCTCAACTGATGCCTTCTAGCTCTGGACTCCCCCACCCCAGTGAAAAGACCTTGTCTATTTATCCTATCCTATCATCCCCTCATGATTTTATAAACCTCTATAAGGCCTCAGCCTCCAACACTCCAGGGAAAACAGCCCCAACCTATGCAGCCTCTTTCTCTCTTTGGCTCAAATCCTCCAACCCTGGCAGCATCCTTGTAAATCTTTTATGAAGCCTTTCAAATTTCACAACATCCTTCCTATAGGAGAATTGCACACAATATTCCAAAAGTGACCTACCAATGTCCTGTATAGCTGCAACATGACCTCCCAATTCCTATACCGATATAGGAAAGCATCAAAAGATTCTCCATAATGCAAGATGGAGAGCAGAAAAAAATTGTGGCCGTCAGAGCTGCTCCTTTTTTTGAGATATTTTAGGTGTTCAAGGTGATTTCCTTGAATTTCCAGGAGCAGTAATTATTGTATTATAAGCTGTTGCATTGTTTTGAAACTTTGGGGGAGAAAAGATCAAAACAATGGCACGTTAAAAAGGAGGTAAAGAGACAAAGGCAGAGACCACATGATCAGTGAATCAAATGAGAAAGAAGCCTACACTGCTGTCTGACACAGCAGTGAATCTGTACAGCCGCTGTCTTTCCTGTTTGAGTTCAAGTATGTCAAGACACCGGAGTGCATCTAAGGCATAGTAACAAACAGGGAAATTCACAGCTGACCCCTGGAGGAACCTTCTTGGCAGAGCTTATAGCGCAGGAGCAGCTAAATCAATCAGTTTTAAGTGTAACCTTGCCATTATTTTTGTAAATCTACAATAATGAGTAGAGTGGGTTCTTTTTTTGATTATATGTCTCATTGAGATCTGTCTCCTGATAAAATTTTAAAATATAAAACATAAGTACTAAGTTAGCCTGGAGCATTGTTTTTTAGAGCAATAAGACTGTGCTATTTTCTGGGTCTATCGATTGTCAAGATGCATGGATGGCCTTTAGTAGAGTGATATGTTCTTCCTGTCAGATGTGAAAGATTAGGGAGAGTTTCTATGTTACTGACAATTATGTGTACAGTAAGTGTGGTTGTGAATCCTATCAGATCAAATGGATTGGTTGGAGCGGCAGTTAGAGGCAATGAGGAATTTACAAGAGTTAAGTAGTGTGATGGATGGAAGTTATAAGAAGGGAGAAAAGCCGCAGATACAGTCAGGTAGATGGAGTAACTCCAGAAAAAGTAAGAGGGGTAGGCAGGTAGTGCAGGAGTCTCCTGTGGCTATCACCAATTCAAACAAGTATGCTGTGTTGGAAAACGTAGGGGGTGATGGACTCCCAGGGCAATGTAGCAAAAACAGCCAAGTTTCTGGTATCAATTCAGGCTTTAATGTAATGAGGGATATATCGGGTTCCAAGCGATTGATTGTGATAGGGAAATCTTTAGTCAGAGGCACAGATAGACGTTTCTGTGGCAGACAGAGAGAAATCAGAATGGTGCAGAACATTCTCAAAGGGGAGAGGGACTAGGAGGAGGTCATTATACACATTGGAACTAACAACATAGGAAGAGAAAAGGTTGAGATTCTGAATGGAGAATATGGAAAGTTAGGCAGGACGTCAAAAAGGAGGTCCTCAAGGGTAGTAATATCTGGATTACGTCTGGTGCTATGAGCTAGTAAGGATGGGAATAGGAGGATAGAGCAGATGAATGCATGGCTGAGGAGCTGGTGCAGAGGAGAAGGATTCACGTTTTTGGATCATTGGAATCTCTTCTGGGGTAGAAGTGACCTGTACAAGAAGGATGGATTGCACCTGAATTGGAAGGGGACTAATATACTGGCAGGGAGATGGGGTAGAGCTGCTTGGGAGGATTTAAATAGTAAGGTGGAGGGGGACCCAGGGAGGTAGTGAGGAAAGAGATCAGTCTGGTACAGATGGGGAAAGGAGCAAGTCAAACAGGGACTAAGCAGACAAGGGCAGGCAGGGATTAAGCAGAGAACAAGATAGGACTGATAACTTAAACTGCATTTATTTCAATGCAAGAGGACTAACATGGAAGGCAGATGAACTCAGGGCATGGTTAGGAACATGGGACTGGGATATCATAGCAATTACAGAAACATAGCTCATGGTTTGACAGGACTGGGAGCTTAATGTTCCAGGATGCAAATGCTACAGGAAGAATAGAAAGGGAGGCAAGAGAGGAGGGGGAGTGGCATTTTTGATTAGGGATAGCATTACAGCTGTGCTGAGGGAGGATATTCCTGGAAATACATCCAGGGAAGTTATTTGGGTGATAAATAAGAAAGGGATGATCACCTTATTGGGATTGTATTATAGACCCCAGAATAGTCAGTGGGAAATTGAGAAATAAATTTGTAAGGAGATCTGAGTTATCTGTAAGAAGAGGAGGATGGTTATGGTAGGGGATTTTAACTTTCCAAACATAGACTGGGATTGCCATGGTGTTAAGGGTTGAGAGAGAAATTTGTTAAGTGTGTACAAGAACATTTTCTGATTCAGTATGTGGATGTACCTACTGGAGTAGGTGCAAAACTTGACCTACTCTTGGGAAATATGGCAGGGCAAGTGATTGAGGTGTCAGTGGGAGAGCACTTTGGGGCCAGTGACCATAATTCTATTAGGTTTAAAATAGTGATGAAAAAGGATAGACCAGATCTAAAAGTTGAAGTTCTAAATTGGAGGAAGGCTAATTTTGACGGTTTTATGCAAGAACTTTCGAAATCTGATTAGGGGCTGATGTGCACAGGTAAAGGGACGGCTGGAAAATGGGAAGCCTTCAGGAATGAGCTAATGAGAATCTAGAGAAAATATATTCCTGTTAGGGTGAAAGGGAAGGCTGTTGGTATAGGGAATGCTGGGTTACTAAAGAAATTGAGGGTTTAGTTTAGAAAAAGAAGGAAGTATGAATCTGGCATAGACAGGATAGATCGAGTGAATCCCTAGATGAGTATGAAGGCAATAGGAGTATACTTCAGAGGGAAATCAGGAGAGCAAAAGCGGACTTGAGATAGCTTTGGCAAATAGAGTTAAGGAGAATCCAAAGGGTTTTTACAAATACATTAAGGACAAAAGGGTAACTAGGGAGAGAATAGGGCCCCTCAAAGAACTGCAAGGCAGCCTTTGTGTGGAGCTGCAGGAGATGGGTCAGATGCTAAATGAGTATTTTGCATCAGTGTTTACTATAGAGAAGTTTATGGAAGATATAGAATGTAGGGAAATAGATGGTGACATCTTGAAAAATGTCCAGATGACAAAGGAGGTGGTGCTGGATGTCTTAAGACACATAAAAGTGGATAAATCCCCAGGAACTGATCAGGTATACCTTAGAACTGTGTGGGAAGCTAGGGAAGTGATTGCTGGGCCCCTTGTTAGAACATAGAACAGTACAGCACAGAACAGGCCCTTCAGCCCACGATGTTGTGCCGACCACTGATCCTCATGTATGCACCCTCAAATTTCTGTGACCATATGCATGTCCAGTAGTCTCTTAAATGTCCCCAATGACCTTGCTTCCACAACTGCTGCTGGCAATGCATTCCATGCTGTCACAACTCTCTGTGTAAAGAACCCACCTCTGACATCCCCTCTAACTTTCCTCCAACTAGCTTAAAACTATGACCCCTCATGTTAGTCATTTCTGCCCTGGGAAATAGTCTCTAGCTACTGTTGAGATATTTATATCATCAATAGTCACAGGTGAGGTGCTGGAAAACTGGAGGTTGGCTAATGTGTGCCACTGTTTAAGAAGGCAGTAAGGACAAGCCAGGGAACTATAGACCAGTGAGCCTGACATCATGGTGGGCAAGTTGTTGGAGGGAATCCTGAGGGACAGGATTTACGTGTATTTGGAAAGGCAAGGACTGATTCGGGATATTCAGCATGGCTTTGTGCTTGGGAAATCATGTCTCAGTAAATTTATTAAGTTTTTTGAGGAAGTGACAAAGAGGATTGATGAGGGCAGAGCGGTGGACGTGATCTATATGGACTTCAGTAAGGTGTTCGACAAGGTTCCTCATGGGACACTGGTTAGCAAGATTAGATCACATGGAATACAGGGAGAACTAGCCATTTGGATATAGAACTGGCTTGAAGGTCGAAGACTTTGAGGGTGGTGGTCGAAGGTTACTTTTCAGACTGGAGGCTTGTGATCAGTGGTGTGCCACAAGGATTGGTGGTGGGTCCACTGCTTTTCATCATTTATATAAATGATTTGGATGTGAACATAGGAGACATAGTTGGTAAGTTTGCAGATAACACCAAAATTGGAGGTGTAGTGGACAATGAAGAAAGTTACCTCAGAGTGCAACGGGATATTGACCAGATGGGCCAATGGACCAAGGGGTGGCAGATGGAGTTTAATTTGGACAAATGTGAGGTGCTGCATTTGGAAAGGCAAATCAGGGCAGGACTTATACACTTAATGGTAAGGTCCTCAGGAGTGTTGCTGAACAAAAAGACCTTGGAGTGCAGGTTCATAGTTCTTTGAAAGTGGAGTCGCAGGTAGATAGGATAGTGAAGGCGTTTATTAGTCAGAGCATTGACTATAGAAGTTGGGAGGTCATATTGCAGTTGTACAGGACAGTGGTTAGGCCATTTTGGGAATATTGTGTGCAATTCTGGTCTCATTCCTATCGGAAGGATATTGCGAAACTTAAAAGGGCTCAGAAAAGATTTACAAGGATGTTGCCAGGTGTTGGAGGATTTGAGCTATAGGGAGAGGTTGAATAAGCTGGGGCTGTTTTCCCTGGAGCATCGGAGGTTGAGGGGTGACCTTGTTGAGGTTTATAAAGTCATAAGGGGCATGGATAGGATAAATAGACAAGGTTTTTTTCTCTGGGGTAGGGGAGTGCAGAACTAGAGGGCATAGATTTAGGGTGAGAGGGGAAAGATTTAAAAGGGACTTAAGGGACAATTTTTTCATGCAGAGGGTGGTGCTTGGATGGAATGAGCTGCCAGGGGAAGTAGTAGAGGCTGGTACAATTACAATATTTAAGAGGCATCTGGATGGGTATATGAATAAGAAGGATTTGCAGGAAGATAGGCTAAGTGCTGGCAAATGGGACTAGATTGGTTTGGGATATCTGGTTGGCATGGACGATTTGGACCGAAGGGTCTATGTCCGTGTTGTACATCTCTATGACTCTATACCAAATGCCTTCTTCACTATCATATGTATTTGTGACTTCACTTTCAATGAACTATGAACCTGCACTCCAAGGTCTCAAACAACACTCCCCAGGATCTTACCATTAAGTGTAAAGGTCCTGCCCTGATTTGCATTTCCAAAATACAGCACCGCATCAGGTAGTGGAATATCAAGCTGTCTGCCACCTGTCTTGACTCTTTCTGCCTTATTGTGGGCTGTCTTCTTCCAGGAATGAGAGAGAGAGAGACAGCTATTTCAGGAGATGAAAGTGGATTGTCCTGCTGTTACTTTCCGTCCAGTTAGGTAGATGTCCTAAGCGACTGGGTACGCAGCAAAGAAGGTGTGCAGTGTTAGCAGTGGTGAGGCTTGGCCTATTTTACTGCAAGTGACCTAAGATCAAGCAGGATAGATCATGGAGGAGTGTGAGTTGTGGTGGGAGGTGGGTACAGCAGCAGAGACAGAGTGAGCATGTGGTCTTCGAAAGGTGGTGGAAATTATTCTGGCTGAGTACAGAAGGTCGTTGAGCTTCTTCCTACAAGTGCTGGGTATTCCTCAAGACAGCTTTGAGTGCTCTAGCCTGGGCAGCAAGGTCAGACCAGGCTGTTCTGCCATGGTGTCACAGCCTCTGCTGAAATCCTGCCTCTGCACCACACAATCCAGAGGACCTCCGGGAGTGGGGGTGCTGTCTGTCACACCCAGACTGACAGTTCTCCCCCATGTTCACAGCACCCTTTTTAAAGATGTTGTTGATGCAAAGGGAAGGGGGTGAATTGCAGCCACCCCCTCAGGGACAAGTTGTTCCAGAACAGCTCAGCAGGAAGCAGGAAGCAGATGTGAGCAATACCATTGAGACACAGTAAGTAATTAACGAGGTGAATTTGGTGAAGGTACAAGAAAACATGATCAGACCTGCACTGTAAATTCTCCAAAAAACTCAATATAACTCTCACCTGATTAAAAAAAAAGCCACATTCAGCCTTACAATTCAACAATGCTGCATTGTGATGTACTGTGGTCAGGCACCTTATAGTATGTGTTTTTAATTTTTCCTTTTCCCGTTAGACAATTAAAACTTTTTACATGAGGCACGTCCCTATTTTCTGTTCCTGTCCCTTACCCTTGTATAAAAACTGGGAGATCTGAAGGAGAGGGCAGTATTATGACTGTCAGAAGATAAGTTCCTTGCAAAGCACCATTCCATTGAATGTACGTACGCCAAATCCAACACTAATGGACTGATTGAAAGAAACATCAAACAGTGAAAACCAAAATGTCACCATAGTTCAGTAGGAGAGGGCATTTCAAACATCAGGTCCAAACTGGAGGAGAGTAGAAGGAGCTTTGTTCTGATAGTGGCATTTGATACTGGCATTTCATTCAAATTGTGGAAAAAATATTCTATTTCGCATTCCTAAATGAAATGCTGCTGCCCAAAAACACATTCAGCAATGGGACTGGAGCTCTAGCTTTCTGTATCACAGGGTACTCGGATGTCAATTTCCTCAGCAGATCCTCACATGGACTTATTAATACAAATAACATGTGGAAAATCCATCTGCCTGCTCTTCCAAAGAAGGGTGTGGTTTCCACAAAATGGGAAGTGGAGACAATAAGTGATCACAATCAAAGCATGCATTGACAAACAGGAAGCTTTACTGGGACTGACTTTGCTAGAAATGCACTAGCATTTTACGTAATGGTTTTAGATACAAATACAATAGCCAGAGTTTACCTGCATGCAGATTAATCTGGACTGCTCCTTCCATTTGACTGCTGATGGTGGTGATTTACCATCTCTGGAAAGTTCCTGCTTGTATTCTTCTGAAAGAAAACCGAAATCTCAACTAAAACTCATTTCAGGTCTATTCAAACATCCGAATCACAATTCAAACTGTTAATACTGGATTCTGAAATAAACGGGGTTAATAGAGGGAGGGAAGGGGATTAACCTCGTCACATCTCAGGAAAAAACCTTAACGTTCTTCAGGTGCAATGAGTGTCTTTGCTGAGGAGTGACATCCAGGTACTCTCACAGTCTGGGAATAGCAATGAGGTAAATGACCAGTCAGTTATGGCAAAATGGTTGAAAGAGTAATTTTGGACAGACCACTGGCATCACTACACCTCTCTTTTAAAAGAAAGACACTGGAACTTTTAACGCATAAGTGCTAACCTAGAAGAATTAGCTACGACTAACAAGGCCCCCAAATGCACTGATCTGAAAACCAGCCTGGAATTCAGGCCTAAAGCCAAGTAAGCTGGATTGAAAGTACAGCTGGACATGGGCCTATCATAACTTAAGCTCTATTAAACCCCTTCACAGTATTCAAACACTTTTATTGCAAGCTTCAAATTTACTTTCGAGCTCAGACTGTCATGAAGAAAATGTCGTTTTTTTGATAATTATTTGATATATTTCTTGGCGACTTGGAGTCCACCGTCACTCAGGCCAAAGACATTTTTTCCTGGAGAGATTACAGATATTTGAGGTATGAAAATAAAATTAATTGCAGCTGTGAAAATTGAGATTTTCAGCTTATATTTTCACATGATCAGGCACAGGATCCAGGCAGTCACTTCAAATGTTGGTTACTGTAAGAAATTAGATATATTGTACTTAAAGATACAAGGAGAGAAACAAAAACCTTCTTACAGAATCGCTTTTGTGATCTTCAGGGCATCCCCATTCACTTTACAGTCGATGGCCTGAAGTGACGGGTACAGAAGTGGAGGTGGCGCTGGTAACATAGTGGATAATTGCACAGGGATAGCAACAAATTAGCAATGGGCCACAAGTTGGACTGATTTGAATTATTCAAGGTCTAATTAGGGGTCATTTTCTGCAGGCACTAGCATTTTACTAACAGCAGAGCAATCCTGCTCCCCACCCCATGGGGAGACCGATGGATCTCCCCTCTCTGAAGAAGCTTGAGATGTGCTCCCGAAGAGGACATCATAGTTATGGAAGGCATCCTCCTTGCCACATGTACCGGCTGGAGGATTTTCTCCTCTGAGCCCTTGGCGTCTGAAATTTCATGTTTAAAACTTGCTTGACCCCACAGTTGAGAGATGCTTTTCATTCCAACTCTCAACACCACTAATCCTATTTGCCCTCTGGGCTGCCTATCAGTCACATGGGACACCTTTGTATTTGCATGGAAAGGATTGAATAAACTGGGGCTATTTTTCCCCTGAGGATGAAGGTCTTTAATACTATGAAGGGGTTTAATAGAGCAAACGTTAGGGCTCAATTATAATATCCTAATTGTCAGTTCAATAAGGAATGGACTAGAAATTTGGAAAAGAAGTTTGTAGAAGAATGAAGAACATTGAGGATGAAAGGAAGCCAGAGAAGTACACGAAAGAGAAAGGAACTGAAGGATACATTGATGGGAATACTTCAAACAAGGGGAAAGAGGTTCATGGAGATTACAACCATCAGCACAGTCCTGTTAGGCCAAATGACTCACTTCTATTCCGTAAAGCTTTATCGATTTCTATGTAATATTCCAAATGAATTCCATTTCAGCAGAATGAAGTGATTTAAACATGGTCCCAATGCAAAACAGTTGACCTTTGCATCCTAACCAATCATGTGCTGAGCAGATGGAAGATAATTACAGCAAGCACAGTTTTTGGAATAACAGGAGAAATTCTGATCAATTTAGTGATTCTTAATTGAGTGCAGACTAGAGAGATCCAACACAGTGCAATGGAAGAGCATACAACTATGATAACAATGATAGTTTTTCCATTATTACTACAGTAAAATCAGTGCCTTAGATTTCAGTATTAAACAAAACTGGGATCTAATTATGTAAATGTGTGTCCATATCAGTCACCCAGATTATTAAATGTTAACAATGACACAATAACAGAATATTAGACTGAAATGTTTGCCTGAACTTTATCAATATGGACTAGTTGATGTTAACTTAAAAGATCCTCCACAGACCATAGAAAGGTCAATGACCTTTTCCAGACCACTAGAATAAGCACCATATACTCTCCAATACCTTGCATTCACTCTCTCCCACTGAACCCATTCCACTCTGCTCTAACAGATTGGCCATTGACTGCAATGTCTTCCCTCACTAGCTGCTTGCCATTCCTACTCCCAACACCACGAACCTTGCATGCCTTCTGGGTTGTTATTCACTCACTTGGGACAATTCTGCACCTGCTCCAAAAGTAACAACTGTGCCACTTACTTTCATATCCCCTAACCCCTGACCCTTTTTCACTCCAGGAAGAAAATAGCTCTCAATAGGACAGTGGGCTGCATGGTATTCGTCTCCACTACCATTATGAGAGCATCATGTCTCAGACTATCCCAGCCTTTGGCTGACTGTGCCCAAGTCCCTAGACTGGTATTGGAGGCTGCCTTTGATTTACTGTGCTAGGGTCGATTGTGCAAATGCTCTCTCTCTTGAATTGATGGGGGACTACTTCTAATCATGACAAGCTTTTTCTTTGTGCTAAATGGCAAAGCAAGACAGAAAAATTGAGAGTCTGGAATCTCCATCTGAAGGGCAAAGTGCAAAAAGTCAACACAAGGCAGGGATGCTGTAGGCATCCAGGTAAGCTCGCAGTGAGTGACAATGACAGCGAGTGACTATGACAGCGAGTGACTATGACAGCAAGCAGAGAACTCAGAGATGCAGCCTTGTCCAGTCTGTGAGACAGGGCTGTGTCCCCAAGCACGCTATGCTCATGCTGCAGCATTACAGTGGTAGCTGCTGGTGAAGCCCATGTTTCAGCTTGAAGTGCAGAAGCATGCTGTAAGTGGATTGCATATGTACCATGAAGGTTCATAGAGATTGGCACACGTCAGATGTAAATTTCCATGGATGCGGGGTGTATTTAGCTGATGCTCGTGAAACATAACCTGAAATGGTATTCCCCAGTCCAACACAGAAGTACATTGGAGCAAGTGGTGAGCTTGATTGGTGTGTTTGGTAATTTCAGAAGTTGAACATTAATGAGGTAAGTTGGGCTGGTAATAAGGCATTTAACAAGCTATTAACCCCATTTATTGGAAACTCATCGCTGCCTCGTGTGAAAGTTATCCTGCTGCCCAGTAATATGTAAAAGATGCAGTGTTTACTCCTAGCATTGCAATTGGCTTCACTGGACTCCTCAGGCAGTTCTGCCCCTAATCTTGCCACAGTCTTTGATGTTCAGCCCCTATACGATTTTGCTGAATGATTTTGAGACTGAAATTTAGAGCAAGACTTTAACTGGATCTTTAAGTGTGTATCTTGTTTACAATTTTCATCAGCACTGTTACTTAGCCAATTCTTCCATATTGTAACAACAGTTGACAAAGATCAACGTGAAGTTCACACAGGGCTTTTTCTTTAGTTCAACTTATGGCCTTGGATGAGGATAACTTGCCCCTTCTCGTTTTGCATAATTATTTCTGCAGATCAGCAATATTTGCAACCTACAGGAATGCATATGTAACACGCCCAAAAATGTAGAGCTTCTAATTTATTGCTTCTTGTTTTCCAGATGCTCTAGGGTGTTGGGTGTGCAATCAACATTTATAGCCCAAAGCATTTCACAGATAACTCCGAACCAGAACAGTGTGAAAACAATTTTCAACTGTAATAACATAGGCGTTGTCTGGGGACTAGCTGTCTCACAAAATAAAAGCACGCAACTACATTCTTTCCCTTGCCAGTTTAAAGCAACATCAATTTAATCAAAACTTCAATCACAAAATTAAGAAATCAACAGGTTTGAACTGAGCTACAAATGGGCACATTTCTGATCTGGTTTGTACCGGGAAAATTTAACATATCTGTGGTTAGGTATAAAGGAAGACAGGTGGAGGTAAAGACAAAGAGTATTGCAACACTGGCTTCACAGATGAAATTAATCCATGAATTAGAAATATCAGTTGTCAGAAAGCCAGCAGTAGTCAGGAATGGCAGCATAGGTTATCCTCCCCAATGAAACATTTTGATTATTCCACAGTTCATGAAAGTTGGTGAATTTCACAATCCAAGAATCAATGTAATTGCTTGAACCATCCCAATGAAGTTGGGCTTATGAAGAAAGCTGGAGTAGACAGCAAAAGCATTATGAATATGGCTCTGAGCTCAAAAGTTTTTAAAATTACTTTTCAATGAACGGCTATCAACTAGAAGACTCTTGTATTTCTGGGCAACAAGCCCACAGCTTTTCAGTAGTCTCTAATTAATGTGGAAGTGTTAGATCTTAGCAAGACTTTGAAATGACAGCTGCATTCTGTGCCACCAGATACTGCTTTTTAACAATGAGGGAGCAAACAGTTTTCTTCTAACCGAAGAGCACCAAAGGAGGCATTTGCTCGGTTGGGGTTGCAATAGGTCTCAAAAGAGTTGTTCAACTAATCCCAGTCTTCTGCTCATTCTCGAAAGCCTTGCAAACTATTCATTTTTATGCACATATCATCTTCCTACTTGGAAGTGCTGCTGGATCCGCTTCTACACTCTTTCAGACATTTTACACAGTGAACCATAGAATACAAAGTACTCCCTTCATTTCCCTTCTGATTCTACAGCCAATTCCCTAAATCTGTACAATCTGGTTACTGATCTGCCTGCCAGAGGAGACACAATGGGCGAGGAAGAATAATGCAAGCTGCTCTAGTCTCCCCTCATTAATGAACTACCACTTCCCTATGCACATTCAAGTAAATCTCCTCTGAATTCTCACAATGGCCTTGACCTCCTTCCTGAAGTATAGTGCACACTTCCTCAGCTGAGGCCTAACCAGTGACTTTTTAAAGGTCAAGTCTTCCTTGTTATTGTACTCTTTGCCTCTATTCATAAAATCAAACATTCTACATGCTTAACACACTTTATCTTTTCCTGCCAGCTTCAAAGAGTTCAGATTCTAAAGGCAGTGGGAGAAATGTTTTCTCTTGTGATCTCTAGCACAATGTACACATCAGAGCAGCAGTGCTGTCAGAAAACAATCACCTCTAAGTCACACACTATCTTGAGTTGAATGTAATATTGTAACTTTTCATTTCAATTTAGCTAATGTCATAGAATCCTCTGGCTCCTTAGAAAAGACATGATAAAAGTTAATTTCTATCGGTAACTTCTGGTCCTGAATTTGTCACAGTTATGAAAGCTCATAACAACCCATGTTCTCAAATAATAGCATGTTAAGTGTAGAGAAATGAAGTGATTATCCATAACAAAATAGGACTACTGTGCGCACACAGATGTGGCTGGAAAAAAATTGTTTTCAGTTTCACCGTTCTACAAAGATTTTAATCAGACTTTTTTTGCAGGGTGTCAGAAAGAGTGTGTGTCAGCTGGACAAAAGAGGCCATAATAGCAGAAATACAACTCTGTCCAAGCAGTAGTGAGGGGCTTAGAAGTTATTGGGAATAATGTTCCACAATGCAGAAGGTTTATCAGGCCATCAGAAAGGAAGACACCTAAGAGTTTAGATATGAATTTAGTTAAGACATGATAAGGGATAGTGAGGGACTTAGCATTTTATTTTAAGAGCCTCAGAAATGGACACCAATGAAGGTAAAATGGGATTTAGCAACTGTACAGCAATTTACCAAAACTAGTTTTTAAATTACAAATTCACAGGATATAAACGTTACTGGCTGGGTTTGTCGTCCATCCCGAGCTATCCTTGTGAAGATTGTGTAGTCCATATAATGCAGTTAGGGAGGGAGTCCCAGGACTCACTGAGGAAACCTGACACAGTAATATTATTTTCAAGTCAGAATGTGAGCAGCTCAGTGATGTTTCCATATATCTGCCACTCTTTTCCTTTTACATGGTAGTGGTCATGGGTTTGGAAGTTACTGTCTAAAGAACCTTGGTGAATTATTGTGGTGCATCTAGGTGACGCACACTACTGCTAAGGACCAGTGATAGAGGAAGTGAATACCCATTCAAGCGGGCTGCTTAGTCCTGGATGGTACGAAGCTTCTGGAATGCTGTTGGAAATGCAGTAATATGGACAGCAGGTAGTGGTCAGGTTTTGGGAAGTCAGGTGGATTACTCATTGCAGCATTCCTAGCCTTTGACCTGCAATTAAAATATTTCTATAGGACAAAGCTATTACAAGAAGTTAATACAGAACATTTTTGAAATGTGTGACTGACATCCCATTACCTTGATTGAATTTGGTAAGATTTTAAAACTTTTTTCCAGCATTGAGGGGCTATACTTGAAGGAATTGCTCACTTTCCTATCATTCCTTTCCACTGACTTATTGGATCTTTCCTTGGGGTTCTCTTTTTACTAGTTCCTCCTCATACTAACTTCCTGAAGTGGCATTGCATCATAGGAATCTGCAAAGTCAAGGGCTTTGACCCCTAGAACTAACTTCAGAGAGGCTTGATCAGTAATCACAAGTGCTCCTCCTGCCAAAACAAATATTCAGATGCCATACTCTTCAAGCTGCTACGGCACTTCAAATACAAAAGGAACATTCTATTCCTTTCACAACGAGCATGCTCTGAATTAATGGCATTCACACAAACTGGAGCTTAACCAAATTATTACAATGGAATAACCTGAATTTACTAGTGATTTGGTGACATCAGATGGTCACTTTTTATGCATAATTTACAGCAGCTGTTACACTTCATAGAAAAAAAACAACTTTTATAGATGAAAAGCTTTATTGGAAAATATTAAAGATTATACTTGACAAATTCATTGCAATAACATTTAGGATGTTAAATTATACAGCAGTCAATACAGAGTGAATCTTTGTCCCTGTACACTTAGAAGTTGTTTCACCAGATTTCGTAAGTTAATACTATTGTTGATAAATGAGGCAACTGCAATAAGTCCTAATGAAGGGTTTATGCCCAAAACATCGACTCTCCTGCTCCTCTGATGCTGACAAACCTGCTGTGCTTTTCCAGCACCACACTTTTCAACTCTGATCTCCAGCATCTGCAGTCCTCACTTTTTTTTAACCATGATAAATCATTTTTCAACCTACCAAGGAATAGTTGGACATGTGTGAATTTTAATAATATCAGAAAAACATGAACGTGAACTCTGAAGTCAGTCTATAATTGATAATGTTCTACCGTATCCCTTTAGATGGTAAAACTGACTTTGCAAAAAGTGCAACTCCATTACTCTCTTCCTGCATTGATGGTGCACTAATGACTGATGAACAGAAACAATGCGATCAAATTCAGAAACATTTGGCAGGAGTTTCAGTTCTTGGAACAGTTATTTTTAATCAGGCAAAAGTGAGAACTGCAGATGCTGGAAACCAGAGTCTAGATTAGAGCAGTGCTGGAAAAGCACAGCAGGTCAGGCAGCATCTGAGGAGCAGGAAAATCGACGTTTTGGGCAAAAGCCCTTCATCAGGAATAGAGGCGAGGAGCCTCCAGAGTGGAGAGATAAATGGGGTGGGGCGTGGGGAGAAAGTAGCAAAGAGTACAATAGATGAATGGGGTTGGGGATGGAGGTGATAGGTCAGAGAGGAGAGTGGAGCGGATAGGTGGGAAGGGAGATTGGCAGGTAGGACAGGTCATGAGGACAGTGCACGTTCCCCCACTCTCCACTCTGACCTATCACCTCCATTCACCTATTGTACTCTTTGCTACTCTCTCCCCACACCTCAATCTCCGCCCCCATTTATCTCTCCACCCTGGAGGCTTCCTGACTCTATTCCTGATGAAGAGCTTTTGCCCGAAATGTCGATTTTCCTGCTCCTTGGATGCTGCCTAACCTGCTGTGCTTTTCTAGCACCACTCTGATCTAAACAGTTATTTTTAATCAGCCTGTCATCATGTTATAATACACTGCCGGGAGCACTGGAACTTGAATCTGGACTTTCTACCAGAGCTAAGGACACTAGCACGAGACAACACGGCACTCACTTCTTAGAACACATAGTTTCAATCAACCTTCTCGGATGCAATACAACACACCTTTGAAGCAGATGGGACTTGAATCTCGGCCTTACACAGAAATAGGGAAACTGCTACCATGCCACAAGAGCTGTAAAAGCAAGTTCGAAATCTGTGGCACCCAGCACAGGACTCAAACCCACAATGAAGGGTCTCACTCTATACCAACTGAGCTAGCTGGGTATCAATTCTTAGAATAACTTTTAGTTAATTGTCAAAGTGGATAGAGGACTTCTGATTATGTTTTTCTAATAGGCAAGTTTATTGGTCTATAATGCACAATGAAGGTGTGCAAGAGCTCCCCTGACTGATAGGTAAATTCTGTTAATGTGCACGATCGAGTCATATAAACAAACTGTATGTTTACCTCTGGTCAATGATGGATTAGCTGACCTCTGTAGGAGAGATACAGTTAGCTTCAGCACAGGGCAGCATAGTGGCTTAATGGTTAACATTGTTACCTTAGAGCACCAGGGACCTGGGTTCAATTCCAGCCTCAGGCGAGAGTGTATGGAGTTTGCACATTCTCCCTGGGTCTGGATGGGTTTCCTCCCACAGTCCAAAGATGTGCAGCTTAGGTGAATTGGCCATGCTAAATTGGCCATGATGTTCAGGGATGTGTAGGTTAGATGCATTGTCAGGGGTAAATGTAGAGTAATAGGGGTAGGGGAATGGGTCTGGGTGGGATACTCTTCGGAGTGTCAGTGTAGACTAGTTTGGCCCAATGGCCTGTTTCCACACTGTAGGGATTCTATGATTTGGGCTGGGGAAGCAAAGAAACAACCATGGTTTCACATTATCGTACATGTGATTTTTACTTGATTAATTTATTGGCTGGTAGACAGCATCACTGTCAATATTGTGGCTCAAGTATTGAAACCAGCATTAAATGTCAGAATATATTAAAATATCCAACTGGGCAGAACTATAACCACATTGGAAGTGCAATCTGTGCCTGTGAAATACTTTGCAACATTAAAAACATGAAACTAGTCAGTGAGCAATGTGAAATAGATGGTGGGATAGGGAGGTGACTTCCCTTTTTGCTATTCATCTGAAAATGCTGTTAGGCGGACCTTGAACACAAAATTAAACAAACACTCTAGTGATTGTTTCAATTTCTTGTCTGAATGAGATGGTCCCCAAATTCAAAAATTATTCCTAGTTTTTAGAGACAAATAAACAAGTAAAGCAAATATTAATTATTTATAGAATGATTTACATTTAGAAAAACATGTTTGAAAATGATTTGGAGTTGCAACTATTAATTCAAATTCAGGAGAACATTCAGTTTCGAACAAGAACTAGTACATATTCTTGTCTGTGTGGACATTAATAAAATCATGGTTTGAAACAGTTCTAAAAGGAAATCTGAAGATTTTTCTGTAAACTGTATTTCCGAAATTTAACATTTGCACTAGATTTTATAAATGTAATGTTGCAAACAATACGCAATTTTAAAAATACCTTGAATAAGTTATAAGAAATGCTTGCTTCCATTCTGTGTTGAATTATCTGATCAGACAGAGCAGTCGCAGTTATAATTGGATACAGCATTCAGTGCATTATACGCCCTATACATGCTCCAGACTAATGGAAATTGAGTTTCTACTCCCAACTCTTCAAATGGCAAGTTGCTAATCTCAACTATGCCAATATGATAAAAACCAAGTGGCAGCTAAGTTCCTCCCTAAGGAACATAAAAAGCAATTGAAGTGCATTTAGAGGCTGCTGCCTTCCATCTCATTTGACAAGTTAAAGAGCACAGAAAGAATCACTGCAAAACACTCCCTTTCTGTCTGCGATTTTTCACCAGGAATAATGTAAGTTAGAGGAAACAAGCATTAAATATTTGAGTTATAGGAAGCATTAAACATTTGATGATAAAATTTATCAAAGTGCAAATCATATTGCAAACAGTACACCGATTAAAAAATAGAAAATCTATCCCTACAGTAAGATACTATACTGCATTCTTCCATTTATTTCTATCTCTGTCACATCTGATCAGGTAATGCTACCTTCCACGCCAGCACTTCACATATTGACCTTCTGGCTGGTTCTCTCTTTCTGAAGGGGAACTATTTCTGTCTCTGCTTCCCTGCTTCATAGGACATCTTGATGCTAGGCAACAGCCACGTCAGAGATGCACAGCATGGAACTCGTCCATGTCGACCAGATATCCTAACCTAATCTAGTCCCATTCGTCAGCACTTGGCCCATATCCCTCGAAACGCTTCCTATTCACATACCCATCCAGATGCCGTTTAAATCTCGTCATTGTACCAGCCTCCACTACTTCCTCTGGCAGCTCATTCCATACAAACAACATAGTCTGCGTAACAATGTTGCCCCTTAGGTCTCTTTTAAAATTTTCCCCTCACCTTAAATCTATGCCCTCTTGTTCCGGACTCCCCCACCCCGGGAAAAGACCTTGTCTATTTATCCTGTCCATACCCTTCATGATTTTATAAACCTCCTCAAGATCACCCCTCAGCCCCCAACGCTCCAGGGAAAACTGCCCCAGCTTATTCAAAGTCTCCTTGTAGCTCAAATCCTCGAACTCTGGCAACATTCTTGTACGTCTTTTCTGAACTATTTCAAGATTCACAACATCCTTCCAATAGGAAGGAGACCAGAATTGCAGTATTTTCCTTCTCTTCTACCCTTATTTTCCTAAAACACTGAACTATTCACATCTAGAATTTTTTTAAAAGTGTCATTTAAATGCATATATTTCCAGTCACTTGCACAACTCAGAACTCAAAAATGAAACCTTTTTAGTCCATGCAATATAGAAATACAAACTTAAAGCTATACATAGTTCTGTTCACCTTACAATCCATTTTTCCAAACAATAATAAACGTAACAGGAACTTTCATCAAACACTAATTAAATCTTTAAACCCAAAATGATGTTTTTTTTTAAAAAGTGAATATGGTGTTTTCTTTCCTGCTACATTTATATTTCTGTAATATATCTGTGGATGAAATTTTGTTAAATTGATAGAAGATTTAAGACTTAACATTACTCCAAGTTGGGATGACTGGAAGGAGAAGAAAAGAATCAGAGAGAATTCTCAAACCTAATTATGTAGTTCATTCTAGAAAGTGCATGTGTGTCAATATTTATTATGAGATAGTGGACAAGAAATTTGCATGGCATCAGAAACCAGCATGAATTTGATTCTAGTCGAAGGGTCACTTCAATGTGGCCTCAAATCTTTTCACTATACAATGGTCAGCTGCAATTCAGCCTTAGGAAAATTACCTGGATTTGTCTGTGAGCTGGTTGAGCTGGGGTGGAGAGGAGGCAAAGTGAAATTGTAGTGAGGAAGATGAGAAAAGTGATCTCGCTCTAAGAATGGCTCACAAGAGTGTTGGGGAGTCAAAAGGCTTACTCCTTTTCTGGATAAATGTAATTGTATGTTAAAATGGTTAACTTAGCTACTAGTGCTTTAACGTCTTTGTTAAGGAACATTTCACCCAGTTTCAGATTAATGTAAACTGGGTCTTAAAAGGTCAGTTACCTGTTTCTTATTTTGTAACCTATCTAGTGCAAATGTATTTTTCTTTCTTAGTTGGTTTTGTTTTTAAAATGAGAAAGCACTTGAGGTTTTGGAATCATCATTCTCAAAAAGTTCAACTTCACTAAACATCAAAAACCCATGTTTTCATAAAATGTACAATGGCTGAACAATAATGACACTCTTCCATTGTGTAGTGTGGCAAAAATCTGAAGCCTCCTGGCTCAGCACATCTTCAGCTCATTGGGTATTTTAAGAATTACATGCCAAGTGTCGTAGCAGATGTGTTTTAGAATATGGTACAAAATTGGTGAAATTACAGCACAAGGTTAAAAGCAGGTTATAACAGAGCAACATTGTCTTCCCAATGATTCAGAGAAAGTTTCTGTTTTTCTCTCTGTCAACTTGGAGAACCTAGAACAATAAATGAGAGACAACACAGTACAAGCATCTTCAATCAAAACTGGATGATTCTACTAAATATCCTCCAGAACATAATTAATGTCTATCCTATTCTTACCTATACAACCTGTATCAATGTAGTGGCTATGAAAATAGGTCAGAATCTGACATGCTGCAGTGAATTCACTCCTGATTCCTCAATGTCCCCATCACCCACAGTTCAAAACGGGGATAAATACTTCTCGATCAGAGTCAGCATACAAGGTGCAACTCTGCATCATCCACAAAGTTCATGATACTGTGATTAGTCTGAACAGCAACCTCCTCCATCACATGTCTGCAGCATGTACGATTGACAGTGCACACTGCAGTAACACATATCAATACCATCTTCTTCCTATTTGATCTCTATTACAGCAGCAATACCACTGCCTTGGAGTTCACCCAAAGTCACACGTTATCCTTACCAGGATTTCTTCATCACCTGGACATATACCAGGATTTTTTCATCAATATTAACTCAACATTCGAAATTTCCAACTATTACTACTGGGGCTGCAACGGTTAGAGGGAAAATCAATTACTAGCTTATCAGAACATCAAATACAGCTTAACCAGTGTGTCATATTTAAGGAACAATTCAATTAAAAAAGTATGATTATACCACAGAACATTAAAAAGTCACCAACAGATGAATTTTCACTGATAATTTTTATTTGTTTCTTCCCATCAATTTTTATGGCATTTGTCAGGAATGCATGAAAACACAGTTCTAACATTAACACATTGGAAAACCCTTGGTCAGTCATATTTCCCTTACAATCATTGTGTTTTTTTTAATACAGCAAAATATTTCCCACTTTAAATTCCATAAGTTATTGCAGACCGATGCATCGATTCAATGGCTGTTATACTGTTAGTTGGTAGCTGTAAGGCTCTTGTATGTCAATAGCATCCCCAGATAGCACCTATTATACAATAAAAGAGCTCACTCTACATGTTTTTAGAGCCCGTGTAGGCACTTTCTCTAGATCAGCAACATAATTGTTGGATGCCTGGTAATGAGATAATCCTGAGTACAGATTCAAAGGGAATGACAGTTCTGATCCACTTTGGAATGGCACGATCTGGTAAACACTTGATTTCACACTTAAGACTTAAGCACACTTAACAAAATCTAGAATCACTAACCATAACTTCTCATTAATCCTAAAGCATTGGATCAACGTATCAAACATAAGATGTAACTTAATCAATGCAAATCAAAGTATAAATAAGTTCATTTGGACACTTCCCCTTGCATATTGTCAGTGAGTGTTTTCCCCCTCTTGTATAGCAAGTACAAAGTGAATCTACAGTTTAAACAATTTCCCAGGTCTAAAAAAAAAGGAAACCCTCCCCAGAAATAAAAACCGAAACGGATCTATACTCTGATATCCTGATAGTGTACTTTAAGTACCACGTTATACCACGGCTGACCACGACCAGATTTAATACATAGCAACTGTGCACCATGATACAGTATAAAATACAAATGTGGTATCAACTTGTCGAACTTCACCCAATGAGGAAAGAACACCAAAAAAAAAGACAGTATATATTTTACCAAATCCTAGAATTATTTAATGATTGATTTTATTTTGGATGATTTAATTGTTCCTAATACCCATTTACTACAGGAAATTATTTTTAAATTAAAAAATATACAATCAGAAGATGCGTGTAGACTTGAGATCACTTTACGAGGTATAGTTTCAATTCATCTGACAAAAGTAAGCAAGCCTACTTCAAATCAGAGATCACAAAAATGTCTACGTGACCACCAGACACTAGTGATGTGAAGACATTGCATATTTAATATTCAAGAAGGCAGTGCCATGCTCATGGCAGTCGTGGTTTACCAGATGACTCTGAGAGTCAATCTCATTCACAATTCTTGGCCACAAACAGGCCTGATAAAATGACAGTTAATTTTGACTGAAGTTAACAGTTAACCTTGTTTGTTATGCAATTATTTAAGTTCAATTTGAAAAAATGCTTTATATTACAAAGCAGACTCATTTCAGCATATCCCAACCACAGAAGTGTCTTTTTTCCAGTATTTACAGTCTGTAACTTCTGACTTTATTTAATCATTTCACTAAAATCTACTTTAACTGTTGCAATTTCTTCCCAAGAAGAACTTTAGCCAGTCATTAGTCACTTGACACTTACAAGTGATGCCTTTTCCATCCTTGCAATGGAAGATTAGAGCAGAATTAAACAAATCCAACAGCCCCATTCACTATACCCAGCCACTACTCCTCATCAAATAAGCCAAGAATCTCCTATTTTGTTTTGATGCTTTAAGACACTGGCGAGTTTTCCGTTGGACCGTCTGTTGGAGAAGATGGAGCATTCTGCTCAAGGTTGCTTCCATTTGAAGGAAGTGGTGTCTTCTCGGTCACTCTCCACTGTATGATGCTGGTGTCTTTTCCACCCGTTGAAATCAAGTGACCATCATTGTAGGTGAAGCTAACATTGGTCACATGACTACTGTGTGCACTGTAAACATGACTTGGAGCCTGGAAGCACATCACAAGAGAAAGATTTCATAAATGGAAGGATGAAAGCTGGATTTACAAATGCTCAGGCAGGTTGTAATTGAAAGATAACAGAATAAACAAGAGGAAAATAATATTTATTTTCTATAATTTAACAGCTAATATAGAGGCTTTCAAGAAAGTAATATAACCGTACATATTAGCCAGCACAATGGTAATTAGGGTGGATTCTTGTTGAGGGGTATGGATCCTAAAGAGATGGTGAGAGACCCATGCTACTTTTTATAGGGAACACCCAGTGAACTGCACACCAATCAGGCAGTGGTGAGACAACGGCTGGGCCTTAGCCAAGAATCAAAATCCCACATAAAGAGCACAGCTGACTAACTGAAATCTGTCGGTTTTTGCACTCAGCAACAGCAATGGGGAAGCTATGGCGGCTGGTAAAATAACAGTTCAATCATCCCAGGGCAAGTTAAATGAAGTGGGGGAATAGAGTGATTCTTGGGTTGGAATTGTGATGACAGGGCTGTCCCCAGCAGGAATGCTTCTTTTTTGTTGGCCAGGCTTTTGAGCAAGCACTAATTGCCTTTGATCAAGAGACACAGGTCCGTCTCAGTCCAACCTGCCTGAAAAGCTGCCACTGGGGTAAATGCCACATGGCAACAACATGACATGTAGCTGGTTTTATTCAAGAGGCAATAAACTGAGGGCTGAATGTAGTCCATAATTGGGTATTCAAAGTCTCAATGGAGAGTGGAGCAGGAAGGTAGAAAATGGGAGTTGTGACCCCAGGATAGACCAACACGTCAGAGAGAAGAAGATTTTTGCCCTAAAGATTTATTTCTTATACTAAACAGGTGTGGATTCTGGTGCAAAAGAAAGGGATCCAGTGTTGTATTCAAAAGCATGGGCTGGTTCAAATATAGAGATGAATAAACGGTCAGACAATTCCCAGGAATAGTTAGGAACAGCAGAGAGGTGGAAATACATTTTGCAAATGGTTTCTGAAAATTGTCTTGCTTAAAAAGAAATGACAATAATTTTTTGGGTTAAAAGTGGAAAAGCAGAAGAACAACAACTAATATCAGACATCCAGATTTTTAAAGGAAAATTGTATAAACAATGTGACTACTTTTGCACTTAGCGTTCAGTTTATAAAGACACTTACAGTTTGCTCAGATTAAATTTAGAGCTTGAATCTAACATTTTGATTTGTCAGTAGGCAGTTCTCTTTTCAAGCTGCAGTATTTCAATTTTGTCATTTCCTCTGACTTGTGTTTGATTCCTTGGGGACTCACTAATATTAAGTGACTCTAGTTTTGCTCTTCCCCAGAAGTGGAAACTCTGCTTCCTTATAAGAATGGAGGGTTGTGAATATTAGAGGCTGAAATAGAGTTTTAAACTCAAAGAATCAAGTAATATGGGGAATGAACAGGCAAGTGAAAACAGGCAGAAGATCTATCATAATTGTATTGAATGGCAGAACAGGCTTGAGGGGCCATATTACCTACACCTGTTCCTATTTCTTATAAGTAGCCAGCAATTTGTGGATAAAAAGATATACATTCACACCAAGTAAAAACACCCTCTGATGCACAGTACTACAACTTTCAGTTCCACAGTCTGCCATTAAACAACCACAAATATCACACATTTTAAAAACTGGATTTTGCTGAGATATGTACTGAACAACTAGTCAAGGACTTTTTATTCACTTGGAGCAGGTGGGATTTGCTGGTTGGGACAGCTTTTATAACGGTCATTGAGAGGGTAGTGGTGAGAAGCCTTCTTGAACCACTGCAGGCGCACACAGTGCTGTTAAGGAGGAGGTTCCAGGGTTTGACTGAGCAACACTGAAGGAATATAGTGAGAATGTTTCCACGTTAGGATGGTGAGTGGCTCGGAAGGAACTTGCAGCTGTTGGTGCTTTTATGGTTCTGCCATTGTTTTTCTAGATGATACACACTACTATTACTGAACGATCATGAGAGAGGGAGTAGACATTTGAGGTTATGGTGCTAATCAAGTGGGCTGCTTTGTCTTGGATTGGTGTCAAGCTCTCTGAATGTTAGAATTTCACTATTCAGGCAATTATGGAGTACTATATTTCACCCCTGCCTTGTAGATGGAGGACAGGCTTTGGGGAGTCAGGTGGTGAGTTACTGCAGAATTCCTGGCCTCTGACCTGCTGTTGTATCTCCTAAATTTACACGTCTGTTCCAGTTCCGTTTTTGGTCAATGGTAACTCCCAGGATATTGTCAGTGGATGATTTGGCAATGGTAATGCCATTGAATATCAAGGGCCATAATCAGTACACTGCTCAGGTAAAAATGGCTAGAAAATGTAGAGTTGAGTAATACTTTTCCTTTTAAAGTTAGACAGGCATCCAAAAAATATCACAATGTGAGTGAGTTTCTGAAGCATGAGTTTATTTGCATTATTATAGAGACCTATTGGGAAACATTCCATTTGCCCAAATATAAAGACCTCAAGCAGAGGCTGCTACAATTTGAGTTTTAAAATCCTCCCACCCCCTTATTCAGCCAGCCTTCACCCATAACTTTCAAAAAGGAAAATCTTTTGAAAATACGAACTGCAAAAGGAAAGTCTCATAGGGGCACTTTGAAAATGGGCCAAATGATCTCCTTCAATGCTATATAATTCCAAAATCTTTTTCGACACCTATACTGGATTAACCCTCAGCCTTCTTCAGTCTCTAGTCCAAAGCAGTTGAATCTTCCCTTCAAATGCAAGTAGTAATTGCTGATAGCGTCCTTGTAAGTCTTTTTTGTTGCATCTTGATGAATCACATAACCAGAGCTGTAGAAGGGCTTCAAGCTAAAGAGTGATGGGGATAGGATGGAAGAGGGTTCAATCAAGGCAAGGTTTAGAAAGTTAACGAGGCAATAGTGTATGGTAGCAATATGAAGAAATATAGGAAGAACGTGTCAGGAAGTGTATAAACGTGTCAGGAAGTGTATAAACGTGTATAAACATACCAATTAGAATTCAGAGTATGTCAAAAATGTAAAAAAAGGTATGAAAAGATTATTTATGAATGTTGCAAGCATTCAAAGATGATGAATGAATTGATAACAAATAGAAATAATGAGTACAATATAGTAAGTATTACAGAGACATTTTTGCTAGATGTCCAAATTTGGGAACTGCATTTTCAAGTGGTTTGAGACTTCCTGGAAATGTTGGAGTTAAAGGCTGTGGGTGGCTCTGATAGTAAAGGATGAGGTCAATAAATTTGAGAGAAATGATCTTTGCTCAGAAAGTCAAAACAAAGTGGGGTAGTTGGAGGAGGGGATAAGAAATAAGATGGAGTGGAATAGAGTTGTAATAAATGATCATTTTCAGATTGGCAAACTGTAAGTAAAATACCAGAGATCAGTCCTGGAGCCTCAAATATTTCCAAACTATATTAAAGGCTAGCATAAAGGGAGTGGGCATATTATAACCAGGTTTTCTGATGATACAAAGATAAGTGGGAAAGCAAGTATTGACAATAGAGTACAATGTGGGAAAATGTGAGATTGTCCACGTTGTTGAGAAGAATAAAAAAATTACATGATTTAAGTGGAGAATATTGCTGCACAGAGGATCAGGCAGTCATAGAGTCATAGAGATGTACAGCATGGAAACAGACCCTTTGTCCAACCCGTCCATACCGACCATATATCCCAACCCAATCTAGTCCCACCTGCCAGCACCGGCCCCCTTGGACACAAATCACAACAAACTAACTCGCATATATAGCATGTAATTTGGAAGATAAATAGAACATTAGTTTTTATTTTAGGGAGATGAAGAATAAAACAGTATAACATTGCTACAACTGTTCAGGGAATTGATGGAGTCCTCACAGTGTTGCTTTTCTTACTAACAGGGGTGTAGTTTGTACTTGCACTGGAGATGGTTGAGACAAAGTTCACTATGTTCATTCCTGGGATGACAGAGTGCCTCATGAGGAAAACTTCACCTTGTACTCTTTAGGTTTTAGAAGAATAAGAATTGACTGAAATAAAGATGATTAATGATTCTAAGAGGATGTTCGGCCTCTTAGGGGAATCTAGATTAAGGAAGTACAGTTTTAAAATACGGGCTCTCAGAGACAGATTAGATTCTCTACATTAGACAGCAGGTGGAGGTTGGGTCTTTGAATATATTCAAGGTTGAGTTGGACAGTTTTTTAAATCTCTGACAGAATCAAGGTGTGGAAGACAGGCAGGATATTCAAGTTAAGTCCTTAATCAGATCAATTATGACCTGCAGAATGGAAAGTAAAGTTGTCATAGCCACAGAGAGCCATAGGTGTGCTCTCTTGTTAGAGAGAGACCACTCTGGTGGTTTAACCTTAGGATTGCCACACCTCAGGCAAGGGGAGGAGGTTAAGAAGGAGAAGCCCACATGGTAGCTTGAATCAGTACAGGAATTGAACCTATGCTGTCAGGTGTCACACTGCATCCCAAACAACCATCCAACCATTATTAATATCTTCCATATGGTGTCCAGAAATATACATAACACTCTCAAGTGTGATTGAATCAGGATTCAATGTAGGCTCAGTGCAATTTCTCAACTTTCCAAATTTATCCCTCTAGAAGTAAACTAACGTTCAGTATGCTTTTGTTCTGGTATTTTTGATTTGCAATTAAAAGATAAAGTTAATTACTTTTCTCTGTCCAAGATTCTGTTGCTTCTCTGGCCCATTTAGCTTCTTAATTTCAAGGTAATATGCAATTCCCCTAAATTTTTGAGCAAAATGAAATATCTCACACTTATCTATGCTAAAATTCATTTGTTAATTTATGTCCTTTTCATAAATGTACTAATTTATCATAATTTGTTCCAATCCACTTCTGGGTTAACTAATCCTTCCAAATAGATGATGCCTGCAAATGTAGAAGTTGTGATTTTATTCAAAACTCTAAATTGTTAATAATAAATTGCAAATAATCTCGTCTCCACACTAGCACTACTTCCCACCTATTATGGTCAGAAGTTCAATTCTTCAAAATTATTTTTCAAGTTAACATTGATGTTGAGTCAGGGAACCTGCAAGTTTGAAATGGCATACACCAGTGTTCCTGACCCTCAAGAACCAGACAATGCATCCAACACTAAGGAAAACAAAATATAATCTTCTTTAAAAACATACAAACAAAATTATGTACTTAGTTAAAATACCAATAATATGGAGTTAAATTTACTGACCAGAATTTGGTTACTGGATTCAAGGTCTGATTTTACCAGGGCACTGTAGCCTTTAGTTTAGTAAAAATATAGAATAAATAAAATCATAATTTACCTTAGGTTTAGAAATAGGGTACTGAAAGATATGAACTTTGCAGAAATCGTCAGCAACAGCCACCACTTTTTTGCTGTGAGATCTGCAAAGTGCATTAATATCTGTTCCATCCGAACCTTCAGGCCATACTCCTGCAAGGAATGAAAAACATGCATCATGCTCAAAGAGAGTTGTTCTTTTAAAAATTGAGTACTGATCTATCTGATGTATAGAAAGCAAACATGGGAACCAATGAATTCTTGAGTCACAAAGTAGCATTAGTTTTCCAAAGGTTATCTTGCAGAAATTATCACTGTCTCTATTAACAAAAATGTTACAAGCCCAACATCTCAAGAATAAGTAGAGAATTCTATGTTAAATACTATCACCATATTATGCATTCTACTAAAGAAATTGCAATATTTAAACTTATTGAGGGGTGGATGAAGCTGGTAGAAGGCTAAGTTCTGTTGGCTTCAACTCTGTTTTGTATTTCCGCAACCACCAATGAATTGCTAAACACAACACCTCATGTACTGTTTTCTTTGGAAGGTAGCTGTACTATATGATACTGTGTTTTCACGCTTAGGAATAAAAAGAAAAAAATTACAAACATAATTTTTTTTTTAAAGAACAGTTATGACTTTCCAATACAAATCTTCACAGCATATCAACAATTTTAAGATTTGTTCTTTTGAAATTGAGTTTATGAAATTGTTGAACTCAAAAGTTTTAAAAAATATAACTGGATACCTTTTATATGCAATGTTAAATATTGTTTACAATTACAATGGTTATAGGTCATAGCCAATCCTTAGTGTGATGTGAAATAACTTAGTTCAAACAGTATGACTTAAATAAATCAATACATGTTGCTAATGACTTCCTTTATGGCTAACTGAAGAATGACTTCATGTGTTTTGTAATTGCTTTTTAACATATCAATTAAAAGGAGATGAGTCCTGAGGAGCAATTACAAGGTAATAAATTGAATTGCTGGTGCAAACAATATCAGTGTAATTAAACAAACCTTGGGTGGTGGTAGTTGTAACTTTCTGCTGTAAACCACTGTTAAAGCAGGATCCTTAAATAACTTATTTAAAAATAAAATTAGACACTAGCTTGAAACATAAAAATGTGCATCCAACTTGTTCCTGTGCTGTTACAATTTATAAATCTGCTCATCTGAAACAATATGCTAAATTCAAAAGCACGGTGAATTTTATGAAATATCAGACAGGTGAAAATTTCAGCAATTTTTAAGCAGGATTTCTCTTTATGCACTCTAAGTTTTTCAAAAAATCAGTTTTACACTGCTCACATCATTATGTAGATACCATGCCCCTTTATGGCACCACACTTGCAAGAAGAACTTGGCACTGTCAGGACCTTCTGGGATTCATGCTGCCGGTGCCATATTTAAAGCTCAGCTTTGCATCAGGTCATTTGCTGCCGTGGATAACCAGTGTACACGTCGTAGAAGGGAAACAAAAAGGAAAATACTTCTAGAGCGCGTAGGTGGCACAGATGCCATCAACTGCAAATACCATTTCACGTTTATGAATGCTTTGCTATTTTACATCATCTGTCTGATCAGCTATCATTTTGTTTATTTTTTCATGCAATGCAGACTGTGTCAGTCATTGGCCGTCTCTAGTTGCCTTTGAGAAAGTGATGGGAGATGCTTTCCTGAACAAGTGCCGTTGATTTGAGATAGTTAGAAACACAATGCTATTATAAAAGGAGTAAAAAGATTCTGACCCAGGGACACTGAAGGAATGGTCCCTTATAACTGTAACCTTCCATAAGCAATCCCACTAGACTGATGACAACCCAATCTCTGATCAACTTAGAAGAACAGCTTCAACTCATGAGCAACCAGACTCCTGACTGCTCCCTGTGCAGCTCTCCTTCTGACTTACTATTAATCTCCAGATTGGTTGTACTAGATCTGGGGGACTGGCCATAGCCCAATCCCTGGATTGTAGTGATAAGAAATCCCTGACCATGACAACTTCAAGTGGCTTACTGTCCAAGCCCCTGGACAGATAGGATACTGCCCTTGACTGACTGAAGTGATGGATAGTCCCCTTGACTTAACTGAGGATTATTACCCTTAGCTTTGACACATGGCTATTTGCCTAAAGCAAATGCAGTGTGTTTGCTATGTTAATGGCACACGCTGTAGCCATGACATTGATGTATCATGGTGCCATATAGTAATATGTCCATTCCCTTCCCTGATCAATGGTGACAACCATGATGAACTGCCTGGCTTTGTGTTTGTGCAAGAGGGAAGTACCTGTGAATCTTTAAGATCTGAATGAGGCAAAGTGCAAAAAGACTTTACAAATCAGAGATGCAGTGAACATCCAAATAAATGTGAACACGAAGACAGCAAGCAAAGAGCTGAGGTGTATCCTGGTCATAAAACGGTTGCTGGCCCTACACAAAAATCACACTGACAGTAGTAGCAATGCAAGGTGTTAGTGTGCATGGAGTTTAGGCTAATGTACAAACATGAAGAAGTGGTTAACAGACAAAGGAAGGAATATGGTTAAATGGACTATTTACAAGTTGACAGGCTGAAAATACGAGTGTTCTGTAAAGTTTAGAGTTGTGGTCTTAGATTTATGCAACTTATAGATGGAAAGTCCAAGAGTACTGAACCCAATGACATTGTAGGTGAAAATGCAGATGAGAAGTTTGCAAAGAGATATGTTAATGAAAGGGCAACAAAATGGCAGGTAGCAGTTCTTTTTTAAAAAAAAGAGGCATGAAACATTTACTGAAAGATAGAGACTCTGGCACACTCATTCAAGGACCACAGCAAGTTAGTTTGGATGCACAGTATACAATAAGGCCAACAGCATGTTAGTCTTCAATGCAAGGGGATTGGGGAAATGAGTAAGGAACTCTTGCTACAGTTGTATAGTGCTTCATTGACAGCACATCTTGGAGAACTGTATACAGCTTTGGTCTCCTTGACCAAATGAAACACTTGCCTCAGGAGGTGGTAATGTAGGGTCGCTACCTTGCTTCCTAGGAATGAGAGCTTGTGCTATGCTAAAACATTGAGTAACTTGGGTTCATACTCTGAAGTTTAATACAATGAAAGGTAATCTCAGCAAAAAACAAAATTCTGAAGGGGCACGACAGGTACACACGTTGTTTCCCTTGATTGAGAAATCTGTGGTGCAGAGGTGCAGTGTTGCTTAGAACCAAGATAAGGAAAAATTTCTTCACTTTAGAGTGTTGTAAAACTTTGGAATAGTTTTACTTGAGAGTTTGTGTATGTTCCATCAAATCAAGGAATATGCAGAATAGATGGGAAAGTGGATATAAGATAGCAGCTCAGCCTTAATTGTATAGAAGAGCAGAGCATGCGCATAGTCTACTTTTGTGAGAAAGTGAGGTCTGCAGATGCTGGAGATCAGAGCTGAAAATGTGTTGCTGGAAAAGCGCAGCACGTCAGGCAGCATCCAAGGAACAGGAGAATCGACGTTTCAGGCATAAGCCCTTCTTCAGGAATGAGGCAAGTGTGTCCAGCAGGCTAAGATAAAAGGTAGGGAGGAGGGACTTGGGGGAGGGGCGTTGGATGCTGCCTGACCTGCTGTGCTTAGTCTACTTTTGTGCCTATTTCTGATGTTCTTCTAAGACTCCACATTCCTGGTGACTTGATTTTTTTCCCACGAATATTTACAAATATCCATGCAAAGCTCCTTGCTGTTTGCAATTGTTCCACCTCCAATCCAAATTATTGACTGAATAGTACTGAAAATATTAAAAACATTTTAAAACAAAAATAGTTAATAATTTACCAAGATAATATTTGATCTCCATTTCATTACAGTAATTGAGTATTTCCCTCCAAAAAACATTCATGCCAACAAAATTAACAGCAGATTTGGTACAAGTTATTCTGGTAACCAATATTATTCTAATTTTACAGTACGTTTTAGGAGAAGATAGAAAAATTTCCTGTTAAATATGACTAGGTTCAATCAACAGGTTTTTCTTGTGAAGTGACAGAATTGAAAACTAATCCAGGGTTATATTTTTCCAGTTTGGATTATCATATAGTACTGTCTTCAATCATTTCAATAATTGGCAAGTTATTTATTAACAAATAAAAATGTGAGTTAAACACAGGTTGTCAGTGAGAAATTTTGGCTTTAAAAAAGCATCACATTTATTTTATAATAAAAACAAAAAGTAACTTTTGTAAATAAAGATGGTAATATTCAAACTGATTCTGTTCTAAGCAATTCAAAAAACACTGATTTTGTCAAACATTTAACACAAACGAGCAAACACTGCAATTGTTTCACGATTCAAGCTCTAATCGAAAGCTGGCTTGAGTTATGCTTATGCAGAATGCAGAAGTCACAAGACATTAAGAGACATTTACTAAAAATGGTGTATCACCCGTACTTACATAATGGTTGAAAGAGTCTTAATGTTATAATAAATTTAAAGCATGTTAATTGCTACGTCAATTGGGACCCAAATGTTTCACCAGAATAGGCAAACGCGTATAATCTGTCTGACATTTTAAGTCTTCAGCAAATTGCACTAACCCATTATTCCTTGGCAAATCTTCAGTTTACAATAACATAATGCATTTTTTTGAAGAAAACAAATTACATGAGTAAGGAATTTATTCATAAGTTTAACATACTGTCAGTTTACGTGAAGCAACTCAGAAGAAGGTGATTAATCATAACTGCATAAGGCACACATTGCAGAGTTTCTGATTTTCACACACTCCCGGAATAACATTTGTTAACACACTCATATTTGATAAGATCG
Organism: Chiloscyllium plagiosum; assembly: GCF_037043375.1. Lineage (NCBI taxonomy): Eukaryota > Metazoa > Chordata > Chondrichthyes > Orectolobiformes > Hemiscylliidae > Chiloscyllium > Chiloscyllium plagiosum. The sequence continues at coordinate 41,607,628 of NW_028270148.1, forward strand.
TTTTGGACACCAAATAATAATTTATATCCATGATCGGAGTGACTTAGATGAACATTTACCAATACCAAAAGGAGGTAATGTTATTTTGAGCCAGAAGGTGGCAATAGTTGAACAGCATTTGATATTATTTGCAATTATTTTTATCAAAGCTTTTAATTGCGGAATTATTCACTACCTAAAATATAAAAATATATTTAATGTTTCAAAATAAGACAACAAGTGAAATAAGCATGACAACGTTTTAAACCTTCTAGCACGAACCAAAGATTAAAGAACAGTCCTCTACCGATTCTTTTGTTAGTACAATGCACTGAACCTCATGATTTTTAGGTGAAAAATCACAGACTGTTTTGTAAGGGATTTTTGACAACAGGCCTAGTGAGATTTCTTGCCACATCTTATCAAACCACCTCATTAATTGCCTAACCTGTCTCCATAATCTCTTTTGTCTGATTCCTTCCTCATCTTACCACATGCATTTCCTGGAACAACTCACCAGTCATGGGTATCTTAAACAGCAAGCATTTATTGTCCTGCACCATCTTTGAAAGGCCACTGTGCACCTTGACAGTAAATGACCCTCACTGGCAACATAATGGCACAGTAGCCAAAATGCCACTCTGCTCATGACACATAGCTGCCATGGCTGACACTCCCTCACATATACAGCTCCATTCTTTCACCGTAGTTGCTGTTTAACCAACCAAGCCACCAATATTCATTCTAAGCTGCATGATTCATACTGTGTGATTGGTGTTGGCCTGGCAATCGTGGCATTGACTTCTGGTATTGGAAGTTGCTCAGAAGCCAGAGGTCCACACAGCCAGTATGAAAATTAGAAAGAATCGCTACTTTGTCCCCAATGCCCATGCTGACCTGTATCTTGCCATTGTTCAGAAGGTCAACATCACATACAGGGAAACACTTTGACAACTCAAACATCAGCTTTTATTTACTGCCAGCAACAAAAAGTGAACTCAAACAAAACAAATAGAGGGGGCAGGTTGCCTCAGCAATGCAAATGAAATGCCGACATCGTGACTATCAAATATTTTATAATCCATGGTGATTGGATGCTCATCTACAGGAACTGGCTGTCAGTCAATTCCCGTTTAGCTTGTAAGTCCCCCACACAGCTGAACTCTAGCACACACAAAGAGAACGTCCTCCCTTCCAGTGTCCTCATCCTTGTCCTCAGAAAACAACTGTCCCCATTCTCCCAGTTCCTCAGCATCTGCCAGACCGTTACATTGTTTGCCCCAATTGTGCACAGCATAGCATGCCAGGCTAATGAGGCACACCTTGTTGGACTATTCTGAAGCATCCCTCCCCACACAGGTCTAAGCTGAGGACGTATATTTTCAGCGGCACTACATACCTAGTCAAAGCAAAGGCAGCATTGTATCTGCGCTCTACGTCAGTTAGGGGGCTGTGCAGTAGCACTGTGTGAGCGAGCACTAGGATAGCAAGCAAATAGCCCTGAGGTGCAACATGGTGCAGTCATTGAGCCGGATGCTTGTCTGGGCATGGAAAGTGTCCTTGTCACAACTTTTCAATACTAGTTGCTGGTGCACCCTGCAATGCAAATCTGTGCTTCCTAAGTAGCCTGTAAGTGGATTAGAGGTGCCATAATGGTTGAGGGGTTGTTAGATGCCAAAGTCTGTGGATGAGGTGTTAGCACAACGTCAATCATGGATCACCCCCAGAAATGCTGCTTGGTGCTAAGCAAAACGGAGATTGGATTGCAACCAGAAGTTGGCAGACACCCACTCTGACTTCCATGCCAAGAATTCCTGATATCACGCTTGTTTTGGATGCTGGGTAAAATATTAAGCTAAATATTAAATGAGGTGAGTTGCAGCATTAATAAGGCATTTAACACGATTGAATCTGCCTTATTTGGCAATTTGCCATGCTTCGCGAGAATCTTATCTTGACGCTCAGCAAATGCAGAAAAGATGCAACCAGATGCTCCCAATGTCAAGATAGGACTTGTGAGATGTCTCAGCTGAACCTTCACAAATCTCGCCATAGCTCATGTTGCTCAGGACCAATAAGATTCTGCTCATTTTTCTGTATTTTGCACTGCAAAACCAATGTCCTGGCTGAAATTGCTCAGAATTACATATTAAACCATGACCCCAAGACCCCTGCTCAAATACTTTCCATAATAACATACTTCAGATGAAATTTTTTATGTATCCCTTCAACATTATATGGTGTTTTAAACAGACTTAAAACACAAACTAGGAATTATTATACTTTATATTATTATTGTATGAATTGCATATGAATTACAGATGCAATAAAATCCCAAATAGTATGTAGTGATGCAACTACCTACCAAAAACATGAAAGCCCAGAACACACGTATATGTATACCATTCCATATCTCTACATTCGGAGCGGTTTCGGATCAGCTTGCAGCCATTTTGAATATCCCCTAAAAACATAATGCCTTTAGATTAGTCAAAACACATTTTTCTTGCAATATTATTAAACTTTCAATAGTCTTTTTTTATATTTGGAGTTTTATTTTTGATTCATACACCCACCCTGTAGTAGCCATTTTGAAATTAAGAAAGAAAATGTGAACTCCTCTGCATCCATTTTGGAATACCCCTGAACTAAAACACTGGATAAGAACAAGTGAAATATTCATCAACACAAAGTGAATAAATTTGCATTTTTATCTTTAAATCTTTTTATATCAATGTTATTTTTCATCCCATCAGTTATGCCAATGGAATGATTCTCCAAAGTTTACTTAATCGTAAAATTCAAAGATCCCTCTCCATTTCCACTCTTATGCTTAATGACTGCCAAATGCTGTCCAACTTTCTTCTGAAGGGATGCTATTGTGCAAAGATTAAGATGGAACAATTAAAATTTAGATCAGACATAGGCATTACAGAAACACCCATTTATTTTTGATAAACTGCATATTTACTACTTTTTTCTAAATTACAGAATAAATTCAAAATATACTTGGACAATCATATAGACGGAGTTAAATATAACTATTATAAATTCACAACCAAGAGGTAGAGTGTTTGACCTAAATACTAAATAATCATCTATGATCACACCCTACATTTTTCTCACTGTCACTAAAACTCATGCTAATTCAGATTCGTCATCTTCAGACCAAATTTCTAAGTTTACTTAAATTATCTCTTAATGAAAGTTGGTTTGGTGGTAATTTCCAGCTTAACACGACATTAAGGAAGAATCAGCCTAATATAAAAGCAACTCAGGCTTATCAAGATTCTATAAGCCCAAAATATAAAGACCACAACTTTTTAATGATCTCTATTTTGGATTGATGACCAAAATGGGAAAGGAACAGTTTTTAAACCAAAGACTGTGTGAAGGAGCTCCTGCACTTTTAATAATGAATTACACGAGTTAATTTCCTTAGTTGTTTTGTTCAAGCAGTGATGCAGTGCGGGGGAGAAACAATACTTAAGATGCCATGGCAGACGATGTGGCCAAGATTCTGAATGAGTACTTTATGTTGGTATTCACCCAGAAGGATATAGAGGATAGTGAGATTTGTGTTAAGCATGCTAAGACGTTAGAACATTTTGACATCGAGAAGCAAGCGGTGCTGGGTCTCTTGAAGAACATGAAGGTGGATAAGTCCCCAGATATCTCTACTCCAGATTATTGAAGGAGGCAAAAGAGGAGATTGCTGGGGTCTTGACCAAGATCTTTGTTTCCTTGCTAGCTTCTCGAGAAGTCCTGTAGGATTGGCAAGTAGCTAACGTAGCTCCTCTGTTCAAGAAGGGAAGTAGGGATAATCTAGGAAACTACAGACCAGTGAATCTCATATTGGTGGTTTGGAAGCTACTGGAGAGAATTCTTGGATACGATTTATGTTCATTTGGAAAAGCATAACCTAATTAGGAAGTCAGCATGGCTTTGTGCAGGACAGATCATATCTTACAGACTTAGTTGCATTTTTTTTGAGAAGGAGACAAAAGATGAGTGGAGACCAGTGGATGGTGTCTACATGGATTTTAATAAGGCTTTTGACAAAGTGCCTCATGGTAGGTTCATTCAGAAAATAAGATGCATTGGATCCATAGTGATTTGGCCACATGGATTCAGAATTGGCTTGTCCATAGAAGGCAGATGGTAGTGGTGGAAGAGTGTTTTTCTCGTTAGAGGTTCATGACTAGGGTATTCCACACGGATCTGTATTGGGATCTCTGCTGTTTGTGATATATACAAATGACTTGGACGAAAATGTAGATGCGTGGATTAGTAAGTTTGCAGATGTTACAAAGATCGGTGGAGTGCGGATAGCATACAAGATTGTCAAAGGATACAGCAGGAGATGTTACATATGTGGGCAGAGAACTGGCAGATGGTGCTTAATCCAAGTGAGTGTGAGGTGCTGCACTTTGGGAGATCAAATGTTAAGGAAAAGTATACAGTTAACGGTAAGATCCAGAATAGTGTTGGCATACAGGTCATTCTGCTATATCGAGTGTTTTGTTCGCACAAATTTGCTATAACGCGACTGATGAATTGGGGACAGTGTTTCTAAAGCATGAACTTTTAAAACATGCATTGATTATAACGCGATTCTGGCCTCAAGAATTTAAATGCTACTGATATTACACAGTTTTTTTACAACATGGGATTGCACGAGAACTGAACTACTGCATTATAGCAGAACTGATCTTACAAAGGGATCTTGGGGTTCAAGTCTCTAGCTCTCAAAGTACCACCCTATCTACTTGCGTGGCCAATGAAGATGTTTGCCTTCATTGGTCAGGGAATTGAGTACAAGAGAAGAAAGTGAGGACTGCAGATGCTGGAGATCAGAGCTGAAAATGTGTTGCTGGAAAAGCGCAGGTCAGGCACCATCCAAGGAACAGGAGAATCGACGTTTTGGGACGATTCCTGAAGAAGGGCATATGCCCGAAACTTCGATTCTCCTGTTCCTTGGATGCTGCCTGACCTGCTGCGCTTTTCCACCAACACATTATCAGAATTGAGTACAAGAGTCAGGATGTCATGTCACAGCTTCACAAGGGTTTGGTTAGGCGTGTTACATTCAATTTGGAGGGTTGCCACATTACAAGTGACAATATTTCTGTTGAATAAAGGGAAGTGACAATATTTCTCTTGAATAAAGGAAACTATGGAGCTATGAGGGAGGAGCTGGCCAAAGTTCAATGGTGCAATACCTTAGCAGGGATGACAGTGGAGGAACAATGGCGGATATTTCTGTGTATAATGCAGAAGATGCAGGATCAGTTCATTCCAAAAAGGGATAAAGATCCTAGGAGGAGGCATGGGATGCCGTGGCTGACGAGGGAAGTTAAGAAAAATATAAAGTTAAAAGAGAAAAAGTATAACATTTCAAAGCTAAGTGGGAAAACAGAGGACCGGGAAGCTTTTAAAGAACAACAGAGGATTACTAAGAAGGAAATACGCAGAGAAAAAAAATGAGGTACCAAGGTAAACTGGCCAAAAATATAAAGGAGAATAGTAAAAGCTTTTTTAGGTATGTGAAAGGCAAAAAAATGGTTAAGACTAAAATTGGGCCCTTGAAGACAGAAACAGGGGAATATATTACGGGGAACAAAGAAATGGCAGAAGAATTGAATTGGTACTTCAGATCTGTGTTCATTGGGGAAGACACAAGCAATCTCCCTGAGGTAACAGTGGCTGATGGACCTGAACTGAAGGGAATTTATATTTGCCAGGATTTGGTGTTGGAGAGACTGTTAGGTCTGAAGGTTGATAAGTCCCCAGGGCCTGATGGTCTACATCCCAGGATACTGAAGGAGGTGGCTCGAGAAATCGTGGATGCGTTGGTGATTATTTTCCAGAGTTCGATAGATTCAGGATCAGTTCCTACGGATTGGAGGGTGGCTAATGTTGTAGCACTTTTTAAGAAAGATGGGAGAGAGAAAGCAGGAAATTATAGACCAGTTAGTCTGACCTCAGTGGTGGGAAAGATGCTGGAGTCTATTATAAAGGATGAAATTACGACACATCTGGATAGTAATAACAGGATAGGTCAGAGTCAGCATGGATTTATGAAGGGGAAATCATGCTTGACTAATCTTCTGGAATTTTTTGAGGATGTAACTCTGAAGATGGATGAGGGAGATCCAGTAGATATAGTGTACCTGGACTTTCAGAAAGCTTTTGATAAAGTCCCACATAGAAGGTTAGTGAGCAAAATTAGGGCACATGGTATTGGGGCAAAGTAATAACTTGGACTGAAAGTTGGTTGGCTGACAGGAAACAAACAGCAGTGATAAACGGCTCCATTTCGGAATGGCAGGCAGTGACCAGTGGGGTACCGCAGGGATCAGTGCTGGGACCGCAGCTTTTTACAATATATGTTAATGATATAGAAGATGGTATTAGTAATAACATTAGCAAATTTGCTGATGATACTAAGCTGGGTGGCAGGGTGAAATGTGAGGAGGCTGTTAGGAGATTACAGGGTGACCCGGACAGGTTAGCTTAGTGGTCAGATGCATGGCAGATGCAGTTTAATGTGGATAAATGTATGGTTATCCACTTTGGTGGCAAGAACAGGAAGGCAGATTATTACCTAAATTGATTCCATTGAGGTAAAGGGGCAGTACAAAGAGATCTGGGTGTTCTTGTACACCAGTCAATGAAGGTAAGCATGCAGGTACAGCAGGTAGTGAAGAAAACTAATAGCATGCTGGCCTTCATAACAAGAGGGATTGAGTATAGAAGCAAAGAGGTTCTTCTGCAGCTGTACAGGGCCCTGGTGAGACCACACATGCAGTACTGTGTGCAGTTCTGGTCTCCTAATTTGAGGAAAGACATTCTGGCTATTGAGGGAGTGCAGCGTAGGTTCACGAGGTCAATTCCTGGAATGGCGGGACTACCTTACGCTGAAAGACTGGAGCAACTGGGCTTGTATGCCCTTGAGTTTAGAAGACTGAGAGGGGATCTAATTGAGACATATAAGATCATTAAAGGATTGGACACTCTGGAGGCAGGAAACATGTTTCCACTGATGGGTGAGTGCGGAACCAGAGGACACATCTTAAAAATACGGGGTAGACCATTTAGGACAGAGATGAGGAGAAACGTCTTCACCCAGAGAGTGGTGGCTGTGTGGAATGCTCTGCCCAGAGGGCAGTGGAGGCCCAGTCTCTGGATTCATTTAAGAAAGAGTTGGATAGAGCTCTCAAGGATAGTGGAATCAAGGGTTATGGAGATAAGGCAGGAACAGGATACTGATTAAGAATGATCAGCCATGTTCATATTGAATGGTGGTGCAGGCTCGAAGGGCAGAATGGCCTACTCCTGCACCTATTGTCTATTGGCTGCGGAGGCTTTGGAGAGGGTGCAGAAGAGGTTTACCATGATACTGTCTGGATTAGAGGGTATGAGGATAATGAGAGGCAAGAAAAATGTGAGTTGTTTTCTCTGGAGCAGCAGAGGCTGAGGGGAGACTTGATAGAAGTTTATAAAATGAGGTGCATAGATAGAGTTGACAATCAGAATCCTTTTCCCCAGAATGTCTAATACGCTTTTGTTTAGGAGGGGTCATCACGTCCGGAACAACACTGCGGCAGGTAGGCCTGTTCCTGCGCTGTACAGTTCTACGCGCGTCTGTATGTGTGCGCATTTGAGTAAGTTTTACACAATCCAATTGAGACAAGCTGCGAATGCTGATGTCAGCAATGCAATGACAACTGTGATTGTTCGCCTGTCCAGGAGCCAGTTTGTGAACACAATACAGGAAGAGAAGTCTCCTGGAAAGAATAGATCGCTCTTTCTCGCCATGACATAACCAAAGCCTGCATGACAACTAGATATCCTTTTCCACTAGTTTCTATAAGCTGTTGCTCTTAACTAGTGATTAAAACACTTCAAAATTAGTGTGCCAATCATCTGTGTTTCCTATAAACATCGTGAAAGAATCTGGGAATAAGATGATTGGAGAACAGAAGGTTTTGAGGAAAAAAGTGAAACCCTCATTGAATCCTGGGGATTGGCACTACTGAACCATTTCTCCTCAGTATGCTTTCCTCCACCGATAATGTTTAGGTTTGTTTGTTCTTCTGTGCCTGTTTGTGCAGAGGGTTAAGAAGGGAACTAAATAGTCAAATGATAATTAGTACAGTGATGTTGATAACTCATTTTTGTTTGTCTGTAGTTAGAGTTTGTAATAAATAATAGTTTCGTGTTCAGTGTGTTTTGTTAAACTGACAAGCAAATTCGGAACTTTGAGTACTTTGATTAAATCTATAACTTCTGTGACAGCCCTGGGAGTAGTGGGCTCTGACAATATCAAATGGCTTCTTTCAGTGTTGTAATGACTATAGCCCTATGACTGAAACCTGAACATTCCTCTTGTAGTATGATGTTAAGCACTGAACATAGTCATTACAACACTGAAAGAAGCCATTTAGTTCATCAAGTCCAATTGGTCCTCTGTGCAGCAATATGGTCAGTCTCATCCCTTTCCTCTTTGCTTGTACAGCTGCAAATTGATTTCCTTCAAATGTCCATTAACTATCCTTTTCAAATCATTCTTTGCCATCACTTCAATCAGCATAACAGACAGCAAGTTCTAGGTATTCACTAATCAGTACATTAAAAAAAAAGTTCCTCACATCGCACCTACAATTATTGCTTAAAATGATGAACCTGTGACACATACCATTAGCTAATGGAAAACAAAAACGCGGTTTTCAAGTTGCTATGACGTAAGGGTGAACTCGCCAATTGGATACAAAATTGACTTTATGGTAGGAGACCGAGGACAGTGATGGAGCATTGTTTTTCAGACTGGAGGCCTGTGACCAATGGTGTTCCATAGGGATCGTTACTGGATCCACTTATGTTTGCCATTTGCATAAAAGATTTTGGATGAGAATATAGGAGGCATGGTTAGCAAGCTTGTGGATGACAACCAAATTGGTGATATAGTGGACAGTGAAGAAGGCTATCCAAGACTACAAAGAGATCTTGATCAACTGGATCTATAGGCTGAGGAGTGGCAGATTGGAGTTTCATTTATATAAATGAGAAGTACGGCATTTTGTTAAAATAAACATGGGCAGGACTTATACAATTAAAAGTAGGGCCACCTATCACTCTTATCTCCATCCACCTAATGCACTCTAGGCTATCTTCTCCCCAGCCCCAGCCCCACCCCCCTCCCATTTATCTCTCCACCCCTGAGGCTCCCAGCCTCATCCCTGATGAAGGGGTCCTGCCCGAAACATCGATTTTCCTGCTCCTCGGATGTTGCCTGACCTGCGGTACTTTTCCAGCATCACTCTAATCTTGACCCCAAGGTAATGCTGTAGAGCAGAGACCTTGGAGTTCGGGTACATAGTTCTTTGAAATTTGCATCACAAGTAGACAGGGTAGTTATGGCAACATTTAGTATGCTTGCCTTCATTGCTAAGACCTTTTTTAGTATAGGAGTTGGGACATCATATTGAGATTGTGCAGGACGTTGGTGAGGACACTTCTGGAGTAGCTTGTACAGTTCTAGTCACCCTGTTACAGGAAGGATATTAAGTGGAGGAGATTCAGAAAAAGTTTACCAGGATGTTGTCGGGAATGGAGGGCTTGAGTTATAAGAAGAGACTGGATAGGCTGGGACTTTTTTTGCTGGAGCATAGGAGATTGAGGGGTGACCTTACAGTGGTTTATAAAAATCATGAGGTGTGTAGATAAAGTCCCTAAGGTGGAGGACTTCAAAACTAGGGAGCATGTTTTTAAGGAGAAAGATTTAAATATGACACAAGGAGCAAATTTTTATTTTAAAAAACATAGTGGCCAGTGCATGGAATGAACTGCCAGAGGAAGTGGCAGGTACAGTTACAATGTTCAAAAGATATTTGGAATAGTACACGAATAGGAAAGGTTTGGAGGGATATCGGCCAAATGTAGACAGGTGGGACCAGTTTAGTTTGGGAACATGGTAGGAGTTAGTTGGACCGAAGGGTCTGTTGCCATGCTGTATGACTCTGTAAGCACTTTAAATGATTAAAAAGTGGGTCACAGGTAGACAGAAGCAGATTGTTTTCAGTTGTTGAGAGGTCTAACCTAACGGCCATTTAGATAAAATTAAATATACAAAATTTAGAGCAGAGGAAAACAAGTAGAATCAATTGCAAAGAATTGAAAGAATGAATAATTCACTTCCAGGGTTAGTGGTGGAGCTTTACTATGTCAAGACTCAAGATTACTTTGGATAGGTAAATGAAGGGAAATGGGAACAGGCTTGGTAAATGTGATTCAGATCATTGGCTGAATGGACCAAATGGCATTCTTTCTTGAAACTATATACATTTAAAATCAATCCCTTAACTTTACTTCCAGTTCCTGATTGATGTTTGCCACTGTTCATAGTAAACTTTAGGATATTTTAGTTGCATAAAATGGAGCAACATAACTGTAAGCAGTAATTATTGTCACAGTTTCAGGAGACTGAGGGGCAAACATTCAGGCAAAGTTGTGCAATCTGTAGACTGTTACTGCATACCATTTCAGATTAATTTTAAACTTGTGATTACAAAATGCTGGTCTGCTTGTGTTTAAAATATTTGTAAATGGAGACAAGTGACATTTGTGAAATGTTAGAAATACTTTCAAATATATTTGCAACCATTTGAAACTTGGGAGTTTGGGATGGGTAACAACGTAAACAAAATGTGCGCCACTGAAATATGTTAGCTGCCACTACGTTGGCAGAGTTTAGTACAGACTGTACATACACAGTCTGAGAAATTTAGGATTCCCCACAGAATCAGAAGTTGTAGCAACCTTACAATTTGGCAGTAATAGCTCAGTGGTAATTTACAATGAATTGGTTCCTTGCCTGGGTTACTAAATAGGGCTAAGTACTCAAGTAACAATTTATAAATTCTGAGGTAGAAAGACTGTCATCATTAACATGCCCAATTTTGTTTAGTTGGATCACAGGCTGAAAGAAAATATATTATTCCAAAGAACAAAAACAATAACTACGAACATCATAAGATAACTGAAAAACATTATTTTCACTTTTGGGAAGAAATATCAGAATACTTACAATATAGGATTTCATAGTCCCCTGAGTTAGACATTATGAAATTTGTATCTGGTGACCAGTCCAGGTGTGTAATATAACTGGAATGTCCCTGAAGAGGGGGAAGAAATAATAAAATTAATTTATAGATCGTATTCCAATAGCATTTTTAAATTGAGAAAAACAATTAGAAATGCAAGCGATATCCACTTCAACTTCAAAATGCTGAGCCCATAATACATTTGAACTTTAACTTTCCCTGCTCATTTTAGTGTGAGAAATTAAATGTGGCAGCAAAAAAAAAATGGTTAGGAGTTCTGATAGAACTGCTCACTTTGCATGGAGAAGTTATTTCTCCATTTGGGTGTCGGCTATGTAGGAAGCACCCACCCCAAGCAAACGACTGACTTAAAAGGACACTAGAAAATACATTTAATCTGGAAGCTATTGTCATTTTCTGACTGCTTTAATTATTTTTGTTTTTTTGGCACTAAGATTCTCAGTAGATTTTGTCCACATTGTTCAAATTTTCTTTTACTCTTTGCACCAATTCTAGTATCAATAAGTTTCACATGTCTGTGATGCTTGGAACAAAAGAAAGAGACCCTAAGGAGGGATGTCAGACAGAGCTGATCGTGAAAGAAGTGACACAGACAAACTTGGTTTTGGCAGACAATAGTTGCAGTGCTTCTTCTTCACAAAAGAAGCTAAGACAGTGCTATTAAAACATGACTGCGAGAAGAAGTGTGGTGTTATACATCAAACATTTTGTAGCAAGGTTTGAAAAGAACATCAGGGTGATCAGCAAGCAGTGCACCCTGATGTCAGAAGACTGACAATTGTAATGGTATCATTAGAATGGCACAGTGGCTCACTGCATTCATCACATGTTGTTTCATCTCTATGTCAGGTTTAACTAGATTGAGATCATTTTCATGTTACTTTCCAGTATGCTACTTGCATTCCCTTTGTTTTTGCTAGTTACTTTTCTGTTCTTTCCTCTTGACTTCACCTGAGTCATAGGGGTTTTTGAATGGACATTATGAGCCTTTCAAAGAGCTTTAATAATTGTTGTTTCCTTATTTTAATATTCCCTGCTATCAATTTTCCCCTAAAAATTCAGTAAGAGGTGATTAGTGGCTTCCATTCTCAGATTGCTTAAATGCACCACCTCAAATCTCCACCTGAAATAACAGACAAGCTGAACATAGTAAACTGGGTGCAACTTTCATTTGACTTTATCTAAAATTTTAATTAGCCATTTGCATTTAAACTGTGTCTACTTCTGAATCTCATTTCCCGCAAAATAAAATTGCCCAAATATAATGACATGAGAAGAGGGCTAGCTGCCTATTGAAAAGCATGTCTGCAATTCCCCAAACACTGGGAATCTCTTTACAAAACATCAGAATGAGCATAGGAAATATTTCTGCTTAAGACAAGGGACAGAAATCACACCTTCATTTCAAAATGTGTCTGCACACCATCTAAAGAATAGAACATTAAATAAAACCTGACATGCTTAATAAGTTCTTTCAAGGGAAAAAAAGGCTTCAGTTGCAGAAGAATTTTTATAGGCTTGCTTTGTTCTTTTTACAGACTGCTGTAAAATGCTAACTATTCATTTGAGAAAATCTGCCACATGCTTCAAGACAAACCTATTACACAAGATGAGCGAACCACGTCAATCTTTCCAAACAACAGCTTTAGCACAGTACAACTTATTTAGCTTGTAAATGGATACTCTATCAATGCTAAATTTCACCTGTATTACATTTTTGGGGTAACATGATTTTTCCTTAGCTGTAAAAGGGAAACTGAGGAACAATAAATGTACTTAAAAGAAACTAGTTTAAATACTGCAGGTAGGATCCAACCTGAAAGTAAAAGGATGTGAACTAGTTTAGGACTGCCAAGCAAAATAAAAATCATGATCTTGCAACATAAGCTTTTAAATATTAATCCTGTTGTGGTTCATATTTAATTGATACCACTGCTGCACCCATTTCATTAATGATGTTCAAGGTGATTCATGACATAAGATAGGTATGTGAAGCCTAAATTCAGTGATACTGTACTTCTATTTAATGTAAGGAAAACCAAATTGACCTGACTGATTCTTCTGCACGCAAATTTAAACAATTCATAAAGACACAACAATTAATCAGTCTTCAAGGTCTAGCATCTGTGCAGACCAGTCAGCAGTTGCACCAATATAATCTGAAGATTTACAGACTTTGAGAGCATCATGCTTTTCAAAATAACTGGAATGTATAAGCAGGTCAGTTTACATACTTTTACCAATAAAACTTTAATAAACATTCACAATAAGTGAATGAGTAGTGACTAGAGATGGGCTTGTTGTGAGGTGGCAATGAGACTACTGAAAGCAGAATGAAGATTTTACATTACAAATAATCATCTGGTCATCTACTTATTTTTGCTGGCTTTCTTTGACTCACTGCAGCACTGATTCATTATAGATACATTATTAAATTTCAGCTACTCTATATCAAATAATTATAATGCTGGGACATGATCACTAACTAACACAAGGTTCAGAATTGCTGGCACAGTAGAAATATGAGTTATAACTGAGAAGGTTCAGATACAAGATTCACCTTGCACTCTCCTGAAGTGCAAGATACTGGGTTGTTAGGACAGACCAAAAATACAATAAGAAAACCAAGGACTTGCCTATTGCTGAGAACTCCTCTCCATCTTAATACTCATAGTTTTGATAATCTTTGTTACAGAAGAACAAGATGTAGTCACAACTGAAATTTAGAGAACACAGATTCTAAGAGAGCAAAGCCTCAGGCCACTTTGTTGAAGAAGATTTTAATGACACAGATACCAAATCTAACTATTTCTCCAGTAGTGTTGAAGACACTCAACACATGGGTTACAGAGTCCATTCTTCATTTGACACATTGCCAAGGTCAAATCAAAATACATGACATCATTGGTTTCTCTGCTTCATGTTTTGTGTGCTGTGGACTTGCATGCTAATCACAGGCTATGTGGTAACTTCGTGATTATCAAATTAAAAAAGTAAAATCAGCAAAAATTATAAATATATTATTCACAGAATATAACTGATTATTTGTCAGCCTGAATACTAACACAATATTTGCATGTTTTAACAAAAATGCCATTTATCTCAAAGTTGATATGCAGATAGCTCAAATGATGAGCTGTTAGTAAAAATTATGACAAAGTTCCTCAGTTAATCAGACTTCACAGATCATTTTACATTTTTAATTTCCCTGCAATCTAGAAGTTGAATTCCAAAAGTTAAATGTTTTTATACAATCATAAGCAGTTTATTTCCAGTCTGTGAGAAATTTGGCAGCTGTACAAAATTCCTTTGGCTGAAATTTGAGCTTTGAGAACAGGCGAGATTCTTCTTTAAGAAAGCCAGAGATTTAACCTTTGTGACTAATCATGCTTATTGAAAAAAGTATATTACCAAATTATATTTACTGGGTATATAGAGGAGAAATCAAGATTTCTGAGTATCATATTCAAACAAAAATATATTTTTATAAAAAATTTAAGAACTTTGGACAACACGATTGTGTTCAAGCACTGTCGAGCAGCAATCAATAAAATAAATACAATGAACAAACTAGTACAGTAGAGTATAAATTTGAGAAAATCTAGAACACGCTTTGAAGACTGATTTACTAAGCCTGTGGACTGAATTATGTTGAGATACTGAATACGTAGAGATACACATTACAACACATAGCATGAAGGTAAGTCTGGCAGGTTGTGCACCACTTAAAATTATGCTGGAAAAGAGGGTCCCGGGAACGCATGGGCATCACGCTTTGAAGGAGGCAGGATGTTTTGACAGAGGGCTTATGTAATTTTGGGCTTCATAAAGAAAGAGACAGAGTACAAAAGCAGGACCCAACTAGATTACTGCAATCAGTTCTGGTCACCACTATTTGGTGCGACTTGAAGCAATCACATGACCTCTGATGTAGTTATGTTGCACTGAGAGTCATGAAGGAAGCAGCTCAAAAGCCAGCACACGAAATGTGGACTCTGATAGCTGTAGACAGCAATCTACTTTATGGAACAGCAAAGAATAATTAGAACTTCAGCCTGCAACTTTGCACTGCTGGGTGACTAAGTATGGCTTTGCATTTTTCACTCCTTGATCAGCTGGAGAGGAAAGGGCGCTGGAAATGGATCTTCTTCCAGTCTGAATGGCAAAATTAGCAGGTAACCACACAGTGTTAGACAGAAAAAACTGAAAAATTAGGAGTAGCAATTCTCATCAGTGCTGGGGAAAGGGGGTGACAAACTGTATTGTACCTTAGATCTCACAGAAGAACTGAAAAGCCAGATTGAAGAAATCTTGAAAGGCTTGTAACCCACTTTGAATTACCCACAAATGTTTTTTAAGAACAGTATTTTTGAACAACAGAATTCAAACTGAGTGGAGTCTGCAGACCCAGAATACTAATGAGTGCACAACTGCACTAAGATATTTAGCTCAATCTTGCAAGTTTGAGCAATACAGAGATGATCTCATTAGAGATCAGACTGTCTTACGTACAGAAGGTCATGCCATCACAGCATATCTGCTGACATAAGAAAAACCTACTTAAAAAGCTATAAATGTACAGATGCTCAGTCTGTCAATTATCAGCTAGACAGTATTAATGGGAGAACGGATGAAGTTTGCATTGTGCTGAGACAAAGTCTTGGTATCACAAGTGTGTGACCACGGAGAAACGGAAGAAATATTTCCAGAAGGATCAGCAGAAAGATCAAGGCCAGACTACAGAATGTAACTAATGTAGAGATCACCATGTAAATTAAAGGAAACATATTCAGCATGGGAAAGGCAATTCCAAGAAAGTGAACCACTTGCACTTCATGTGTTTTGCTGAAGATGGCTGCTGGAGAAATTTCAGATGATAATTCTGAAAAATCATGTCAAGTCATACCACACGTAGGAAATATTGGGCTGAAAGAGTCTATTGATAAATAGTTTCTGACTGTTAGACTGATAGCTACAGAAGGTGAAGACTGCGGTGCTACTTGCAACAGAATGTGCTTTTCAGACCTGTGTGAAATTGCTCAAGATGATGACCCAAAAATGAAACCATCATAGCTAACCAAGTTGAGAATTCAATGCAAAAGTAAGTAGGAGGAGACAATTCTAGATAATAATACTAATCAAAATCCATTCACCTCAGTTGAAGGAGTTCAAAGCTTGTACAGGGGAACCCCCACATCAGTGGTTTCGGTTTCTGTGGTCTTAAGTTATCCACGGTTTACCACAGCCCGAAAATATTACATAGAACATTCCAGAAATAATTCCAGGGGTCTGCTGGGGAAGTAAATTTCCCATTTAAATAATAGGATTTGCGACTATCCGCGGTATCTGTGATAGGTCTTGGAACGTACCACCTGCAGATATGGGGGACACCTGTACTAGTAACCCAACATGTAGTAGAAAAGGTGTGCAGCATTTTATAAGGCATAAAGCCATTTATTGTTAAACAGATCCAAAGACAAAATTACAAAGATGTATTCACATATTTTCATGATGATTGCCATCCTGAAGTAGATGAAAGTGGAAGACCAATTCAGCACAGGAACAAAAGAACGTAAGAGACAGGAGCAGAAGCAGGCAATTTGGTCCATTGAACTGCTCCACCATTCAATAAGGTCATGGCTGAACTTTTCATTGACTCAACTCCACTTACCCACCCAATCACTATAACCCTTAATTCCTTTGCTGTTCAAAAATCTAGAGATGACTGCAGGGAG
The DNA here is from genome assembly GCF_037043375.1 of Chiloscyllium plagiosum. Lineage (NCBI taxonomy): Eukaryota > Metazoa > Chordata > Chondrichthyes > Orectolobiformes > Hemiscylliidae > Chiloscyllium > Chiloscyllium plagiosum. The sequence goes on from NW_028270148.1 coordinate 41,624,468, forward strand.
ATTTGACAGAAGTCTGCAAGGTTATACAGATTTACGTAAGGTAAACAAATAAAAGCTGTTCCTATTTGCTAATTATGGAACAATAGGATGCAAATGAAGTCTCTGGGCACAAATGCAGGGGAGAATGTGAGTAACATTTTTAAAAAAAATGCAGTTTGAAGTAATGACCTGGAACATGGTAGAAGCAGAGATGATCAATGATTTCTAAAGGAAATTTGACAGGCACTTGAGGAAAATAAATCTTTAGCGGTCTGAGGCTCAGGTAGCAGAGCGAGGCTGACTGGACTGTTCCTTGTAGAACTGGCATGGAGTGGACATACCAACTTGCTTCCTTCTGTGCCATGACTCTATGGAACTTAGCATACTTCAAAAGGACAGACAGTTTGGTAGAAAGGGACATTATTTGGCAGATAAAATTTAAAGAGGAAACCAAATTGATATATTAGGGATAACAAGAAGAATGAATATAATCCTAAAGTTGCACGGGATAAAAGAGGAGATCAGGGATAGTAAGCACACATCTCATTGGAAGTTGGTAGGTCAGAATGTGAAAACGGTTAAAAGTTTTTTTTTAATGGGTAAAGAGTAGATGTGAAAGCAAGTTAGTTACGATAAACTTTCACAAAGCCGAGGTTTAGTCTCAACCAAAGTTGAGTGTGCGCAATTCTGGCATCACACTTTTTTAAAAAAACTGAAGGCTTTACAGAAGGTGCAGAAAACATTTTTTTGGGGGGTGGGGAAAGAGGGGAGAGGGAAAATATCGAGAGGAAGTTTGATAGAGGAGCTCAACATCATGAGGTGTATAGACAAAGCAGATGGAGAAGCTGTTCCCATTGACACAATGGTTGAGAACTTGAGGACACACATTTAGTGATTGGCAAAGAATCAAACAGAAAGAAAATTTTTTACACAGCAAGTGGTTAAGACTTGGAATGAAGTGTTTGAAGTAATGAAGGTGGTAGAATCAATACTGGATTTTAAAAAGCTGGCAAATATGCCCTAGGTAAGAAAGAAAATTGCAGGGCTACATGAAAAAAGGGTAAAGGACTGGGACTAACTAAATTTAATTGCAGAGATACTTGAAGGGTGCCAATTGGCCATCTTCTGTACTGTAACTATTCTATGTTACTAATGACAAAAGTTTATATCTGAAGTTACAACTATTAACTGTTGCGGGAAAACCCTTTAAAATTAATTCAGGGAAATGATTGACATTACCACCTCTCAATCTTTGTAATAAAATGATGAGGACTCAGAAAACAGGTTTATCATAGTATTTCAGAAATAGCCAAATCGGGACCAAAAAATGCTATCAAGGAAAACAGACATTAAAACAAGCCAACCAAAGATTCTAGTACCTAATCATGAAGAACAGACCCTGAATCAAAATCAGGTGAAGCACACTGCTCCAGCAAAAATATAAATATCTTTTCCCTAGCTGAACAGAATGGAAAATTACTGAAGAAAGCAAGAGAAAGATGGACAACATTCTGGGTAGATATTAATCATGCATTAAATAAAGGACCCAGAATATAATGGGGTACCATGGTTTTAAAAGAAACTTTATAGGACATCTGGGAACTCTCAACTGTAGACAAAAGAAAATCCAACTAATTGAGAGGATATCTTGGGCGGGGTGGAGGGGGAAGAGGAGAGTCCAATTAATCATTGGTTGGAGAATCTGCTCTTCACGAACTAGCCATATCTATCGTGTTTGTTTGAGCATAGGTGCCAAAATAATTGAGGTAGATATTGGCAAGAGTTTACTCACTGTAAGTAACATATCAATGAAGTACTGACATTTTTACAGGAAGTATGCTCTTTTCACAAACTGTTCAATCTAAATATTTTCTGAAATCATTTCACATCTTTGCCAATTTTAAATCTGTAATCCTGTGTGTAACACGTTAAAACATGTTAAACTAATCCCATTAAGCACAACAATTTGAGCAAGTCATTAATTTGTCCTTATAATTCATGGGTTATTGAAACAATAGAATGAAGCATTTCAAAACAAAAAAGAAAATTGCTATGTAGCAAATAAAGAAAACAAAAGGCTTGTGCTAGAATCTGCATAACATTTTATACTTGAGACATTCCTGTAGGTTGTAGTTTAACTGTATTGACTCAGCATATCTTCACTTCCAAAGCAAAATCATGAAAATCAAAGAATGACTTATTACACAAACGAGCCAAGTTTATATGCATGTTAATGCTCAAAATACATGCAAAATTTGACAGTATAACACATTAATCTGAAAATCAAAATTGTAGAATTCAAATACTTATGTAGTTTGTAAAATATTCATAAATGCTATATTAGCACATGATTTAGAATCCCTATTGCTGAGTCTGTGTAAAGCTAATATTTGGCAATTTCTTGTTTCTATGTCAGACTTGACTTTTTATTTTGGTCTTAAAATATTTTTTCAGACTCTAAGCAAGGACTAAATAATGAAGAAATGTACTCAGGACAACATCTTTGATCAGAATGTCCTCGGATCAAGTACGAAGATTTTGATTTGCTGTTGTCACATGTATCGACACAGTGGAAAAAAAAAGTGTTGCTTTGTGTGCTATGCAGACAGATTGTACCATGCAAAGTACATCAAGGTAGCAGAATAGAGTTCAAGATCAAAATTAACATTTGAGAGGTCCATTCAAGAATCTGATAACAGCAGGGAAGAAGCTATTCTTGAATCTGTTTGTACATATATTCAAACTTTTATGTCTTTGCCCCATAGAAGAGGGTGGAAGAGAGTGTAACTGGGGTGGAAGGGGTCTTTGATTAACTTTGTTGCTTTCCCGAGGCAGCAGGAAGTATAGATGGAGTCAATGGATGGGAAGCTGGTTTGTGTGATGGACTGGGCTGTGTCCACAACTCTGTAGTTCTTGCCACCTTGGGAATAGCAGTTGCCAGATAGGATGCTTTCTGTGGTACATCTATAAAAAGGTATTAGGTCAGGTGCTAGGGCATGAGCTGTACTTAGTGAGCTAGATACCTATGGAGGAAATACTTGGATGAGAGTGATTTTTACGATGTATTGTTTTGATTAGTAACAGAGAAGTGCAATGAACAATCCAATTTTGGCCAGAGAACACTATGGTGTGTTAAAATGGCAGGTAACCAGCAACTCAGGGTCATTTTTGAGGATAAAATGTAGGTGTTCCATAAAGCGGTCACCCAGTTTTGCGCTTCGTCTCCCCAATGTACAAGAGATTACATCATAAGCAGCCAATACAAAACATTAGATTGAGTGAAGTGCAGGTAAAGCGCTGCTTCACTTGGACAGTGAGAACAGAGGAAGTAAACGGGCAGGTGTTATACCTTCTATGATTGAAAGGCAAGGTACTTTGGGGGTGTTGCAAGTCGAGGAGGAATGGACCAAGGTATCCTGGAGGGAACAGTCTCTGCGAAAGGCTGACTTTTGGGGGAGGCATTGAATATATTGCGGCATCCTTCTGGGGTGTCACAAAACAAGGCTACTGATAATTTGCACATGGATGCTGGCGGGGTAATAAATGAGGACAAGGGGACACCACCACTATTGTGGGAGGGAAGAAGGGGATGAGGGCCGAGGTGCGGGAGATGGGTCAGACTGAGGGCCCTATCAACCACAGGGGTGTGGAATCCTTGGTTGAAGAAGGTGGTGACATTTTGGAGGGCCCCTTGTTGAAGTTGGCATCATTGGAATGGTTGTGACAGAGACAGAGGAACTGGGAGAATGGAAGTGAGTTTTTTTTTTAAAAACAGGAAGCGGGATGCGAGGATGTATAGTTGAGGTAACTGCGAGAGTCAGTGGACATGTAACAACAGCCAGGACTAGAAATTGTATATGCTATATCCTTGACAAAGGAAGTACAAGGATAAACTTAGAACTTGAGTGGTCAGAAAGCTTTTCAAAACCTAGAAATTCAAGACAAAATTAAAAGACTTTTTACCAAAGCTGTTCAATTAAGGAGAGTCAGCACAGATTGTCAAGGGCAAATTATGTCCATCTAATATGATTTTGGATTTTGAAGAGCTAACAGAGATGGTTGATTAGGGTGGTGCACAAGGACTTTCAAAAAGAATTTGATAAGGAGCAACATAACAGACTTGCGAGCAAGGTTAGAACCATTGGAACAAATGGAATACAGGAAGAACTAGCCATCTGGACACAGAACTGGCTCAAAGGTAGAAGACAGAGGGTGGTGGTGGAGGGTTGTTTTTCAGACTGGAGGCCTGTGACCAGTGGAGTGCCACAAGGATTGGTGCTGGGCCCTTTACCTTTTGTCATTTATGTAAATGATTTGGATGCGAGCAGAAGAGGTACAGTTAGTAAGTTTGCAGATGACACCAAAATCGGAGGTGCAGTGGACAACGAAGAAGGTTACCTCAGATTACAACAGGATCTTGACCAGATGGGCCAATGGGCTGAGAAGTGGCAGATGGAGTTTAATTCAGATAAATGCAAGATGCTGAATTTTGGGAAAGCAAATCTTAGCACGGCTTATACACTTAATGGTAAGGTCCTACGGAGTGTTGTTGAACAAAGAGACCTTGGAGTGCAGGTTCATAGCTCCTTGAAAGTGGAGTCATAGGTAGATAAAATAGTGAAGGTGGCATTTGGTATGCTTTCCTTTATTGGTCAGAGTATTGAGTACAGGGGTTGGGAGGTCATGTTGTGGCTGTACAGGACATTGGTTAGGCCACTGTTGGAATATTGCGTGCAATTCTGGTCTCCTTCCTATCGGAAAGATATTGTGAAACTTGAGAGGGTTCAGAAAAGATTTATAAGGATGTTGCCAGGGTTGGAGGATTTGAGATGTACAGAGAGGCTGAACAGGCTGGGGTTGTTTTCCCTGGAGCATTGGAGGCTGAGGGGTGACCTCCTAGATGTTTACAAAATTCTGAGGGGCATGGATAAGGTAAATAGGCAAAGTCTTTTCCCTGGGGTTGGGGAGTCCAGAACTAGAGGATATAGATTTTGGGTGAGAGGGGAAAGATATAAAAGAGACCTAAGGGGCAACTTTTTCACACAGAGGGTGGTACGAGTATGGAATGAGCTGCCAGAGGAAGTGGAGGAGGCTGGTACAATTGCAACATTTAAGAGGCATTTGGATGGGTATATGAATAGGAAGGATTTGGAGGGATATGGGCCAGGTGCTGGCAGGTGGGACTAGATTGGGTTGGGATATCTGGTCAGCATGGACAGGTTGGACTGAAGGATCTGTTTCCATGCTGTACATCTCTATGACTCTATAAATGGGACAGTAGAAACATTGATACAGAATTGTCTGAGTAGCCAAAAACAAGAGAGCAGTAGAAAATCAAATAAAACTCAAAATGCTAGATGTACCCAGCATGTCAGATAGCATCTGTGAAGAGAAACACAGCTAATCTTTCAGGTTGTATCACCGTTCAGCAGACCATTTGAATGATTGTATAAAAAACAGGGGGCGCAGCATGGATCATTGTTAGGACCCATGGCAGCCTAAATTTGGATGCACTGGGCACAATTTGTAGAAGACACAAACTTGGGAATTCGTAAACTTTGAGGAGGCTTCTGATAAACTTCAAGAAAACAGACAAGGTGATGGAACAGATGGATGAATTTCTGATAAAATTTAATGTGGAGAAATGTGAAGTGATTCATTTTAACAGGAAAAATGAGAATACAATATAAAATAAAAAGCAGAATTTGAAGTGGGGTGCAGGGCAGAGGACCTGGGAGAAAGTGTGCTCAAACCATTGAAGGTGACAAGCCAGGTTGAGAATGCAAATGGGATCCTGAGTTTTATATGTAGGATCATAGAGTACCAAAGCTATCAAAAAAACTGTGCAAAGACTGATTTAGGCACAACACTAAGTGTGATGCTGCTCCTTTAACAAGCTTTTGTTGTCCTTGGCTTTTTTTCTCCCCTCAGAGAGGTCATAAAAGACACAGACTCTAAAAAGTCTAAGGTTGAAGGGTTTTAGGGCCAATTTGATTGTAGCTAACAGATACTGCCTCAGGCAAAAGGTTTTTAAGTTTAAAAAAAAACTTGTACAATGAAAGGGGAGTGGCCAGTTCTCCCAGCTCAGCTTTCCTATGGTTTGATTTGGTTTTAGTAGTCTGGCTATTTACTGAAAGCAGTCAGGTAGTTTTGAAGCTCCTGGACCCAAAGAAGCAGGTCCATGCTAGTCCTCTCTCTCTAACATCTCTCCTGTAAGACCCTGTGTTTGATTTTACCTTTTGCGCCAGGGATGTCTATGGGGATTGTTGCAAGTATTTGGAACATCATCATTAGGTTGGGTTTTCGGATAGGTTAAGTTATTCTATATTCTGTTCTCTTTTGTTTGTTTCATTCAGTTATCTTGTAAATAAATTCTGCCTTGTTTAAAACTAAATGATTTGATCAGCTGCATCTCTCCTGGAATATCCATGTTACATCTGTTTAAAACAGCTAGCAAAGTTAGAGTCTGGGCTATTTTTTGAAATGTTTTGAGAGAGTCTGACATGGTCAATAACAAAAGGTGCAAAATAATTCATGACAATGGTTTCAGAAATGAGGCACTTCAATTACTTGGATTGATTCAAGAAGCTGGACATGTTCTCCTGGGGGATGATTGTGGAAATTTGACAGACATGTTCAAAACCATGAGGGATTGAGAGAGCAGGAATGGAGAAACTATTACTATTGGCAAAAAGGCACAGATTTATGGTGATTGACAAAGCATGATGGTATGTGGAAAATCCTTTTTTAAAACACAAATGGTTAAGATCCAGAATGCACTGTTGTGGTAAGGGGCATATACAACTGACAATGCAATTGGTCAATTAGATTAGATTAGATTACTTAACAGTATGGAAACAGGCCCTGCGGCCTAACAAGTCCACACCGACCCTCCGAAGAGCAAATGACGCAGACCCATTCATTTACCCTTTCACCTAACACTACGGGCAATTTAGCATGGCCAATTCACTTAACCTGCACATTTTTGGACTGTGGGAGGAAAGTGGAGCACCCGGAGACTGAAGAGAAAAAAAATTGCAGGACTGATGGAAACAGGGGAGGGTAATGGGAGGTTAAAGTAGTTCTTAATGAGAGACAGAACAAACATGAGGGGCCTTCTTGCTGCAATCATCCTATGACTCTAGAACTCTCAATTTAAAAAAAAAATCAATACTGATCAAATGTACCAATACATAGGCCAGCAGAATAGAAAGACTAAAATCAATAAAGTGTGGGTGATGCATTTTGGGAAAACAATGATTAACTGATGCATTGTGGAATCAAAGGCAGAGTTTTAAAGAGACTGTGAAGAGAGACAGGGAGTCCTGGTATTTATGTGCTTAGATCTCAGAAGGTGCAGGGTATATTGAAAGAATAATTTATAAAGCATATGGGAATTTGGGTTTAAATACAGGCAGAGTTTGAAAATAGGAAAGTTATTCTGAACCTTTATAAAACTCCAGTTAAGCCACAACTAGAGTATTCCTTCCAGTTCTGATTGTCATACTATTGGAAGGATAATGAGGGGCCTGACATGGTATGCAAGAGTTTTGTCAAAAACTGGTTCAAGGATGATGGATTTTACGTACAATGTTATGTTGTATCAGCTAGGTTAGTTATACATGGACAAAGGAGTTCAATGAAGATTTGACAAAGTGTGATAATGAAATATTTGGATAACATACATAAAAAGAAAATCTGTTTTAATTAGCTGAGCATAAGGGCAATAGCATGACAGTTTAGGCTGTGGTAAGAAATGTGCGCCAGATGTGAGGGAGACCCTTTTTATTATACAGTAAGTGTTAACAATCTGAAACTTCCTACCTGTGAGTGTAGGAAATGTACAATTTCAAAAGAAAATGGATGGCATCTTAGGAAACTAAACTTGCAACACTATTGGAATAAAGCATGGGGAAATTAGACTGATAAGACTGCAGGAGCAAATTACCACAGATGCTGGAATCTTATCAGAAAACAAATGCTAGAGATCATAGTGGATCAGGCAGCATCCATGGACAGAGAGCAAGCGAACGTTACAAGTCTAGATGACTCTTTATCAGCTCTGATGAAGAGTAATCTAGATTTGAAACGTTAGCTTGCTGTCTCTCCATGGATGCTGTCTGACCCGCTGTGATCTCCAACATTTGTTGTTTTCTAGTAAGATTGCAGGAGAGAGTATCAACCTGGATTCATTGGGCTGAATGCCTTCCTTCTGTGCTGTAATTACTTTATGACTTCTCTTGCATTAAAAAACAACTTCACAGCACCTCACAAATCAATTATTCAACATTGAAAAGGTGCATCCTAAAAAGGATCAGTTGTGTTTTCTTTCCTCAACATAAATTGCAAGAAAAGCCCATCAGCACAGGAACATAAATTAGAGCAACGCATTTAAATGTGAGCTATATTTGTGTTCCTGATTCAGGTGAATCATTAGTGGGAAAAAATATATATGCAAATACTCTACAATGATTGTTTTGGAACTCAACAGTTAAAGAGAACATTAAAAAAGCCTATTTTGTGAAAGCATATTCCTTTACAGAGCAAGCCCACAGAAAATATCAATAATAATCAACCATACATCTCATTAATTCCGACTCATTAAAGTTTTTTTTTTAATTACTCACTCACAGTGCATTTTCCTTGTCTGCTGTATTTTCTGCCATTTTCAGCTACTGTGTAGATGTAAATAAAATTGTCATGGGACCCCACTGCCAAGTAATTACCATCTGTAAATAACATATAAAGTGTTAACCATACGAATAATAACCATGCTGTTTCAGCACATCAAGTTTCTTGGTAATATCTAAAACTTTCTTGAACATTTGGTCAGGAGTAGTTTAAACAACATATCATGCAATTTACTGAAATTATTATGTTAGCAATCTCCAGTTCTCTAATAAAGTCACACACACACACTTCTGTTATGGGTAGCTTGCTATAATTCAATCTCAGGCACAAGCTGTCTCATAACTGGCACTAATGCTCTCTGAGTACAGGTTGTGTGAGTGACTATTTATGACAAACGTGCTCTCTCAGGAAACTGAAACCTTAATTATTCAATTGGCTGAAGCCTAAAAAAAGGGCAGAGTAACATTAAGCCTGTTCTAAATTTAAAAAAAGGGGCTGATCAAATCATAATTTCAAAGATCTGCACTATTTAAGAAATAAACATCAGAAAATTGGAAACAGTTAACAAGTCAGGAAGCATCTGTTCGGAGAGAAACAAAAGGCAATGTTTCAATTCATCTTTCATCAGGTCATTAGCCTCAATTTTGATTATTGCCAACTTTTAAAGCTGCACTAGAGATGTTTGTGGCAAGAGCTTTTCCTTTGTCACCATTCAAGTGATTGGCAAGATGACAGTAAATTGCAATCTGGAACATTTAGGTCTAAATAATTTGTGCATTATATAAAGATACTGAATGGCCATTTCAAAGGACAGTTATGCGTCAACTGCATTGGAGTAGTTCTGGAGTCAAGTGTCGGCCAAACCAGGAAAGAATTATAGATTTACTTCCTGAAAGAATATTAGTGAACCAATGGGTTTTTAGAAAAATTCGTAATAATGGTTATGGTCACCATTATTGAGACAAGCTTTATATTCCAGATTATTAATTGAAGTCAAATTCCACCAGCTGTAATGATGGGATTTATACTCCCATCTCCAGAGCATTAGCCTGGACTTCAGGATTATTGGTCTAGTGACAATGTCACTATGTCAACTTCTCTTGCTAAAATAAGTTTGGAATTAGTTAATGAAATTAAAATATGAAATGATACAGTAAAGTAAATATCCCCAAGGGACCAACTCAGCAGAGAGGCAAGCTACCTAAGAAGCAAAATCATCTATCAGTACTTTTTAAAGTTCTAGATAATTGGAGCAAAAATGATTTTTTTGAAGAACAAGTTGATATACTTCATGTACAGTAATATAAAATCTTCCTGGTAACAAATGGTACAGTGATCTGGAGATGCCGGTGTTGATCTGGGGTGTACAAAGTTAAAAATCACACAACACCAGGTTATAGTCCAACAGGTTTATTTGGAAGCACTAGCTTTCAGAGCGCTGCTCCTTCATTAGGTGGTTAAACCTGTTGGACTATAACCCTGTTGTGTGATTTTTAACTACGTGTACCAGAAGAGCCTAGAAACTGACAAAGAATGGGCATACTCCTAAATAACTTATATAGCTCAAAAATAATCCTGAATATAGGCCTAATGACACAAAGACAAGGAGCTAGAGTAAAACTGCAGCAGAGGATTGAGGCAGGTTATAAATTAAGCTAAGGTTTAGCCAACTTCCAATTTTATTATAGGGATAAAAAAATGCAATCAAGTGCTGAACTTAGAAGATATTTGACAGAAATGAAAGTTCAAAATACATTTTTTTTTTTAGCAGTATGCTTCCCCAAGAAAGGAATAATTGCTTGTTCACAGTTGATGTTTATTTTCTGGACTTTCAAGCCATCTATAATCTAACAGCAAATTTAAAATTCTTTTGTACGATTTGCAGATATTTTCAAGTGTGAAAATTAAAGTCTCTGTATGGGCTTCAATGCAATTGGATGGCATTCTATTTCATCAAAAGTAGAACCCAAATACACAACACTTTAAGTTGCAAGTATAATTACTCCAACAAGTAATGACTTTTATATTTACAAGACAAAACTATCTCATTATCACATAAATAAAAAACCTGATGCAAGCATAGAATGGCTTGAACTGTGGAAATATTGACCATACAAGATATCCAATGAATATCATTATTTGATGCCATTCTCCTGCCTTTTCCTTGCACATTACCTGTATTCAACTAATCATCTAATGTTCCCTCGAATGCCTCAGCTGAATCTGCTTCCACCATATGTCTTGCCCCAAACTGGCCGTTGTGTGAAAAAGCTTTTTCTCACATTTTTTCTGTTTTTGCAAATCACTTAAAAATCTGTGCTTTCTCATTCTAGATCCTTTTACAAGCAGTACAGTTTCTTCCTGTTTACTAACTTCCATACAATATATAAAATAATACACAATTTATGTAATGCAACCTATAAACTGCCAGACGTTATTTAAATCTGATTCCAGCCAGGTTGACGGTGTGCTCAGGTATCTGACAGTTAACATTTGATCGTCCCTAACTGACAAATTTTCCATGGTAATACCTCTATCGATCATCGGTGATCCAAATAGTCGCCAATGAATTAGCACCCCTTCTCATACAGTATAAATGATAGTTTTCTCTTTAAATTGATATTCTTGTGAATTGTCCTGATGAGTCCAAGGAAAAAGAATTGAATGAAACGCGGGAAATCACAACAGTTCAGGCAGTAAGGAGATATCAAGGCCATGGTGTGCTCCTCCTGCTCTCTGTTGGAAATCAGGTATAGTTCCGGTGCCTGGGACCAGAATACATCAGAAGTGTCTCCAGCCGCAGCTCCCGGAAGCCCAAGTTTCAAAGCTGGATAGCTTACGATACTGTGGAGCATCCGTAGAGCTCAAAATGTCATGGACAGCACGTATAGAGAAGTGGTCATCCCGAAGACTAAGATTCTATAGACATGGAGGGGATGGATGACTACCAAACAGTGAGAGAGGACAAGGCAGCCATTTATTTGTAAAACAAGTATACACTTTGGATATTATTGGATATTATTATTTCCTCTCAGAGAAAAGTAGCAACAACCAAATTATTGGAAGCATGCCTAACTCTGCTGCACAGTAAAGGATGAATAAGAGTGGCTATGGTAATATAGAATTCATTCATAAGGGCAACAGACAGATGTTTCTGTGGCCACAAACAAGGCACCAGGTTGGCATGTTGCCAACCAGATGCAAGGATCAAGGATGTCTGGAGCAGCTATTGGACATTGTGGACTAGGAGTGTGAAAAACTAGTGGTGGTGGTACACACAGATACTAATGGCATAGGTTAACAATGGGATGACGTTCTAAAAGCAGAATATAGTTAGTCAGGAATCAAGTTAAAAAGTAGGACCTCAATGTAATGATCTCAGGATTGCTACCAATGCCATGTGCTGGTCAGAGTGGAAAGAATAGGATATATCAGATGAATAAATGACTGGAGAGATGGTGCAAGGGGGAAAAGCATTTGAACTGGCTCTGTGGGAGGAAGGGTCGACTTTAAACTAAAATGGCAATGGTGGTGGTGGTGGAAACCTACACAAGGCTATAGAGAAAAGGAAAACAATGACAAAAACTAAAGACAGATTGGGAAATAAGAAGTTACGGAGAGAGAATTAAAGGACAAAAATCAAACAGGGCCACAGTGCAAAATAATGAGAAAGGGTATAAGAACCCATAACAGACCAGCCTTAAGACCCCAGGTCTTAATGCATGGTGTATTCATAATAAAGTGGAGAAATTAGTCACACAGATAGATATAAATAGGTATGATATAGTTGGGATTTTGGAGGCATGACTGCAGAGTGAACAGCAATGAGGACTGAAGATCCAAAGGTATACAGATTTTAGAAAGGACAAAGAAGTAAATGAGATGGAGTAGCATTGCTGGTTAATGAGTTTTAACACAACAGAGGAAGTGGAATCTGTATGGGCAGATATCAAAGGATTCCTGTATTAAAGGAATATAGTAGTCAGGATTGTATATTGACCCTCCAATTGAAGTGGTAACATTGGAGAAGGTATTACATAAGAAACAAGAGACGCAAGCAAGAAAGGCACATTATGGGCGACTGTAATCTGCGTATAGATAGAGCAAATCAAACCTGTTCGTATGTGGCCCTTAGGCGGTTGGCACAGGATAGCGCCACATACGAACAACTCCAGTTTCTGCATGAATGCCGAAAGAATCAAACCTGTAACAATTCTATGGAAGAGGACTTCCTGGAGTGTAAATGATATGGTTTTCTGGATCAATACATTGAGAAAACAACTAGTGAACAGGCCATCCTAGATTAGGTACTGTTGTATGAAAAAGGAATAATTGGCAATCTCGCTCTCTCCCTTGGGGGAAGAGTGACCATAATATGGCAGAATTCTTCTTTAAGATGTTGAGTGGTGTAGGTGATTCGGGTCCTGAGTCTCAGCGAAACTATAATGTTATGATGCATGAGCTGGCTATGATAAATTGGGGAACATTATTTAAAAGGATGACAGTGGATAGGCAAGCATTTAAAGTGTGTATGGAGAAACCACAACAATTGTTCATTCCTGACTGGCACAAAAATAAAGTGGGAAAGGTGGTCTGACCATGCCTAAAAAGGAAAATTAGAGATAGTACTAGATCTAAGTATGGAGTTTACAAATTGGCTGAAGAAAACAGCAGACCTGAAGATTGGTAGCAATTTAGATTTCAGCAAAAGGGGACAAAGGGATTGATCAAGGAGGAGAAAGTAAGAGTACGAGAGTAAGCTTACAGGGACCAGAAGCTTTTATATTCAGTTTGCACATGATGAGAAAAAGATTAATGAAGATAAATGTGGGTCCCTTATAGTCGGAATCATTTTGGTTGTCTTCATAGAGAAGAACACAATTAATATTGCAAAAATATTGGGTAACAGAGTGTCTAGTGAGAGATAGGAACTAAAGGAACTCAGTATTAGAAGATACATGTTGTTGGGAAATTGATGGAATTAAAGGCTGACGAATCCCCAGGGCCCTTTAATCTACATCCCTGAGTAGATAAGGAAGTGGCACTCAAAACAGCAGTATTATTTGTGGTTATCGTTCAAGATTCTATAGACTCCAGAACAGTCCCTATGGATTGCTGGATATTTGATCTAACCTCACTATTCAGAAAAGGAGGAAAAGAGAAATTAGGGAATTATAGGTGTTGAACTGGACATTCTTGTAAGGAAAATGCAAGAGTCCATTATAAAAGTCTTAATAATAGAGCACTTGGAAAACATTGACAGGATTGGACAGAGTCAGCATGGATTTACGAAAGGGAAATCATGCTTGCCAAATCAATTGGAATTTTTTTGAGGATGTACCTAGTAGAGTTAATTTAAAAAAAGCTAGTGGGTGTGTTTTATTTGGTTTATTTACTTTATATCTCATATATAAAAGTCCCATATAAGAGATGTGTATGCAAAATTAAACCGCTTGGAATTGTGGGTACTGACACATAGGGAGCTGGTTATGGACAAGCAACAAAGAGTGGGACTAAATATATGCCTTTTTCTGAGTGGCAGTCAGTGACAAGTGGAGTGCCACAGGGATCAGTGTGTATGCCCCAGGTAATCACAATTTATATATAAATGATTTAGATGAGGGAATTAAAAGTAGTCTCTAAGGTTACACAAAGCTGGTTTGGAAGGTGAACTGTGAGGAGGATACAGAGATGTTTCAGTGTGTTTTGGACAAGTTGAATGAAAGGGATGAATGCATGAAAGATGAAGTATAACGTGGATATATGTGAGATTGTCCACTTTGGAAGCAAAAATACAAAAGCAGATTATCTAAACAGTGATAGATTGGAAAAGGAGGAGACGCAACTTGACTTCAGTATCTTGTACTTCAGGCACTGAAAGTAAGCAAGCAGCAGATGGTGAATGGTACGCTGACATTCATAGTGAGGGGGTTGAGTGCAGGAGCAGAGATGTCTAGCTGTAACTGTACAGGCCTTCTTGAATATTGTGTGCAATTCTGATATCTAAACAAAGTTATTCTTGTAATGGAGGGAGTGTAACAAAAGTTTACCAGATTGTTCCTGGGACAGCAGGAGAGATTAGATCGGTTAGGGTATAGTCATTGCAGTTTAGAAGCTTGAGGGGGGGAATATCATAGAAATCTATAAAATTCTAATAGGGGGGTGAAAGGCCTTTATCTGTGCCATCGTTCTTAATGACTAGAGAGGGTAAATGTATGAAGGGTCTTCTTGATGACTGGGAAATCCAGAACTAGGGTTACAGTCTCAGGATATGGCAATGAGTCATTGGATACTGAGATGAGGAGAGATTTCTTCACCCAGTGGTGAGCCTGTGGAATTGTATGCCACAGAAAGAGGTTGAGACAAAAACATTGAATGTTTTCGAGGAGGGGTAAGATATAGTTCTTAGGGGAAAGGGATCAAAGGGTATGGGGACAAAGTGGGAACAGGATGAGTTGAGTGATTAGTCGTGATCATTATTAATAATGGAGTGAATTTGAAGGACCAAATGGCCTACTTCTGCTCCTATTTTCTATGTATCACAAACCAACAGCCACGCTCAGACAACAACTCACCAGAACGAAGGACCCGATACCCAACATGAGCAAGACGAATGTAGTGTACAAAATACCATGCAAGGACTGCACTAAACACTATATAGGATAAACAGGAAGACAGCTAACTATCCGCATACATGAACATCAACTAGCCACGAAACGACACGACCAGCTATCCTTAGTAGCCACACACGCAGACAACAAGCAACATGAATTCGACTGGGACAACACTACTATCATAGGGCAAGCCAGACAGAGAACAGCCAGGGAATTCCTAGAGGCATGGCATTCATCCACAAACTCCATCAACAAACACATCGACCTGGACCCAATATACCAACCACTACAGCGGACAGCTGAAACTGACAACCGGAAGCGGCAGGGATAGATCACTATAAACACCGGAGAAAACGTCAAAGAAGCGCTTCGCAGGAGGCTCCCAAGCACTGATGATGTCGCCTAGCCAGGGGACGAAACGTTTGCAACAAAAACTTCCAGCTCGGCAAACAGAACCACAACAACGAGCACCCGAGCTACAAATCTTCGCACAATCTATGTATCTATAATTGGGAGCTTTTCATTAGCAAACAAATTGTGCTCATGATACCAGTAAAAAGTTTTAAATGTTGTTTTATGACAGTAATTGGAACGTGTGAAACAAATTCAATTACCTGGAGAATATCGCATCACTGAGAGCTGTTCATTCCCATCAGTGTGTATTGAAACCAGGTCTTTAGTCTCAGCATCTAGAACAAACCACCTGTTGTGCAAGAAATATTAATAAATCAAGCTCATCTATAATTATGCAATTCCTTACTGTATTGCAGTATTCATCAATAAACGTCATATTTACTTGACAAAGTCTTCTTCAGTCCACTAATCATTTAAAACTTTTCCTTTTTTCAACTATTTTATTCTGCTTAACACGTGCCCACATATAGCTGTGCTATGTTAATATTCTAAATAAATGACATAAGCCTCGCCTGAAAGTGAAGAGAGACGCTTGCCTTATGTTAATTGTGAAGAGAATTTGATCTAAAAATACTGAGTTAAAAATCATACAACACCAGGTTATAGTCCAACAGGTTTATTTGGAAGCACTAACTTTTGGAGCGGAGCTCCTTCATCAAGTAGCTGTGGAGCACGACCTTAAGACACAGCATTTATAGCAAAAGATTAGTGTCATGCAACTGATATGATATATTGAACAAACCTAGATTGCTAAAAGATTTCATCTTTTAGAATGGGTTGCAGTTTCAGTTCATTAATATAGAAATCCCAGGACTTCTTCTAAGTCACATTCTCAAGACAACTTCAGGTTTTATAAAACAAAAATGACATCTCAGCTCAGACAATGCATTAAAAGTGATAGAGTCTGTCTGTATCCCAATCTTGGGTCAGACTGGTTCTATTTTCAAAGTGGAATTTATAAAATATTACATGGAATGACAGCGTGCAGATTGTGCGCTTTTTGAGCAAACTAGAATGTATCTGCATATATAATTGTGCAAATTCACCCCACTGACTGGTGTGTGTGTGCGCGCGCGTAGGCGTACATGAGAGGGGGACAGGGAAGAATGGGCGGGGGGGGGGGGGGGGGGGGGTCAGGCAGGGAAGGGGGGCACAGAGAGGGGGGTGCAAGCAGGGACACGAGCGGGGGGGGGGGAGAGATGAGAGAGAATGACTGCGAGAGGGCGGGCGAGAGAGAATGAGTGTGACACCGTGAGAAAGAGAGTGAGAGCTTGAGAGGGAGGGAGAGGGAGAATAGTGTAGTGGGGTCACCTGTACAGTGACATGAACCCCATTTGAGGCCATCCTCATTGGTACCAAACTGGGCTATCTGCCTCTGCTCTACCACTCTGTTTGTTGTGTATCCTGAAGTCCACCCTGGAGTACAGTCACCCGAAGATCAGAGGCTGAATGTCCCTGACTGCCGAAGCGTTCCCCGACTGGGAAGGAACACCCCTGACTGACAATTGTTGCGCGGTGTCCATTCATCTGTTGATGTAGTGTTTGCCTAGTCTCACCAATGTACCATGCCTCAAGGCATCCTTGCCTGCAGCTTATGAGATAGACAACATTGGCTGAGTCACATGAGTACCTGCTGTGTACACGTTGTGTGGTGTCCCACGTGTAATAGTGGTATCCATGTCGACAGTCTGACACATCTTGCAGTGGTTGCCATGACAGGGTTGTACGGTGTTGTGGTCGATGTTGTCCTGAAGGCTGGGCAGTTTGCTGCGAACAAGCCTGTCAAGTTAAGGCTTGATGGTTGTTTAGAGGCAAGAACTGAAGCACAGGAAAAGTCTTGGCAAGGTGCTTATCCTCATCGATAATGTGTTGCAGGCTACGAAGAACGTGGTGTGGTTTCTCCGCTCCGGGAAGTACTGGACAATGAAGGGTACCCAATTAGTTGCATCCCATGGCGACTGAGGAGTTGAGTATCGTTCCCTGCTCTTACAAGAGCATTCTTAAGCACCTTCAGGTGTCTATCATGTTCCTCCT
Organism: Chiloscyllium plagiosum; assembly: GCF_037043375.1. Taxonomy (NCBI): domain Eukaryota; kingdom Metazoa; phylum Chordata; class Chondrichthyes; order Orectolobiformes; family Hemiscylliidae; genus Chiloscyllium; species Chiloscyllium plagiosum. Next base: position 41,642,140 of record NW_028270148.1, read on the forward strand.
CATCTGAAAAGATCCTGTGTATGTGTAGGGCTTGGTTGAGGGTGGAAGCCAGAGAAGTGTAGCATCATGAGGTTATCAGTGGGTTTGCGGTAGAGTGAAGTACTGAGGTGCCCATCCTTGATGGAGATGCGTGTCCAAAAATGTGACACATACTAAAGAGTAGTCCATGGTAAGTCTGATAGTGAGAGGAAACTTGTTGATATCACTGTGCAGTTCTTTCAGTGACTTCTCATCATGGGTCCAGAGGAAGACAATGTCATCAATGTATCTGGTGTATAATGCTGGTTGGAGGTCCTGTGCAGCAAATTAGTCTTGTTCAAACTTGTGCATGAAAAAGTTGGCATATTGGAGTACAAATTTGGTCCCACCACTGTTGTGTGTGTCTGGATGAAGAATTAGTTGTCAAAGATGCAAATGTTGTGGTCAGGGATGAAGCGGATGAGTTGTAGGATGGTGCTCGGAGATTGGCAGTTGTTATTGAGTACCAAGGCTGTTGCAGTCATGCCATCATTGTGGGGGATACTGGTGTAGAGTACTGATACGTCCATTGTGACAGGAATGTCCCTGGTTCGACTAGTCGTGGGTACCGAGTTGCTGAAAGAAATCTGTAGTGTCGTGACCTAAGCTTGGGGGGGGCACTGTATAATGGCTTTCAAGATGCCCTTGACATAGCTAGAGAGGTCAGAATGCATTACTTGAGTACCAGCGAAAGAATGTAATATGGAGATGCATGCTTTGAAAATGGATGCACCATTTTAGATAAACTTTAGAATGGATCAACCGTGTAAAGGCATATACTAGAAAATCATGATGCTCCCATTGACTGAATTGCAAAGTTCTGCAATAGTATGACAAATTTCAATGTTTTTCTTGGCTATGACTGCAAAGCTCTTAACCTTTATTAAATGTTACAAGAAAACAATAAAAACAGTGTCTGAAAATTGGATGCCTTTGAAACATTTCTCAATAGTTAATGAGATCTTAATTTCTGATTCCCACCCTACTGCCATATGCAAGCATTTAAATAACAGCAGAATTAAACTCATGAGCAAAGTATATAAAATGTAAAATGCCACAAGTTAAAAGTAGCTTTTGAAAATGCCAAAGTCATCTTCAAAAAATCTAAGGCACCTCTAAATGGACAGTTATAAGAATACTTTTACACCTAGATAAGTAGCTTCAGTCGAGCCGTATAAAAACAACAGGACATGTTCTGACCTGACTAAGTAGAAGACATGCAAAACAGGTTAGCAGATGCATTTTGCAAGTCTTGGATATGATATTGCATATACTACGTCTTCAATGCAGCATTGAATCAAGTTTAAAAATACAAAGTGAAAATGCTGGGCATGTTCAGCTAGCTCAGCAATACCTGTTAACAGAGCTAACAGCTGGCAAGCCTTCCACAATAGCACAGATATACACTTACGTTCTCCCCATCTGCCCCCAACCTCACCTATCACTTGTTTAAAATTTACACATTTTCAATTGCCAATTTTCAATTAAACAGCAAGAACTGAAACACTGAATTGAATTTTCCCATTTTGACTTAATGTCATTGTCAAGGAATTTATGGAGGTTCCCTGCCATGGCTACTTTTCTCATGCAATCTTCTGCTGCTCACCTCATTAATTATCAACCTACACTCCACAAGTTAAAACATGTGACAGCTAGTGGGATCTTGCACTGTTCACACAGTTGGCATTGTATTTAAAAGAGAAAATGAGGTCTGCAGATGCTGGAGATCAGAGATGGAAATGTGTTGCTGGAGAAGCGCAGCAGGTCAGGCAGCATCTAGGGAACAGGAGAATCGACGTTTCGGGCATTAGCCCTTCTTCCCTGAAGGGCTAATGCCCGAAACGTCGATTCTCCTGTTCCCTAGATGCTGCCTGACCTGCTGCGCTTCTCCAGCAACACATTTCCATCATTGTATTTAAAATCCAACTGCGCACCACTTCAAAAACCTGTAAGGCAGAAACTATCCTTCATACCCTGCTGCTCCAATACTTTGGGAAAGGATGTCTTCCAGAAGGGAAGCTGCCAGCCTACAACAGTGATGAGAGCATGAAGACACTTGTAGGCAAGGTGGTGAACAGGAGGATCACCTTCTTTCCTGTGGATTGGCAAAAGAGGTCACCTCACCAGTCACAGCCAGCTAAGTCATAGCTGTGCATCAAGAGAAATGCCCAGCAGTGGCAGAAGATTAATAATGATCTTCTGCACTCCACAAGGGTGAATGCTACTAACTTTTCTCGGCTTCTTCACAGTTGTGCTAACATTGCCAAGATTGTTAGGCTACAACTCTAACCACCTTATATAGCATCTCCACTTTTATCAAGGTCGTCATATGGTCCCTCAAATCTGCTCTGCCATTTAATAAGATCATGGTTAATATTTGATTTCAATCCACACCCTAACCAATTTTCATTATCGCTTGATTTTCTAAGAATTTAAGCACTCTTGAGTATACTCTTTGACTGGAGGATCCATGACCCTCTGGGGTAGACAACTGTAAAGATCAATGACACAGTGTGAAAACCATTTCTCATTATCTGAGTTTTAAAAGATTTACCCATTTTAGTTTAAAATATTTGAGAAATTCGAGTCCCTCTAGTGAGAAGAAAACAATGTATCTACCCTGTCAGAACCTCTAAGTTACCACCACTCATTTATTGAAATTCTATTCAATTTCTTAGAAGAATCTTAACATCCCAGTGATTCGACACTGCAGTGAGACCAGTGATCAGGTCCAGGGATTTCATTTGCTTTATTACATGTGTTTGTTTACCATTTTTCCCCTGCTTATTTTATTTACTTCACATTCCTCTCTCTCAGTTTACCCCTAGGTTCTGCACAATTTTGAGTATGCCTTCTGCATTCTGTGAAGTCAAATCAAGATAGTTGTTTATTTCTGCCATTTCCTTATTCTTGATCACAATTCATTTGATCTTAGCCTCTAAGGGATCACTGTTTGACTTAGTCTACTCTCTTCCTTTTTGCATATTTTTAAAAGCTCTTAAATTTATGTTTCCTACTATTCACTTTAATTTTCTATTTTCTTCACTTATCAGTTATGCAGTCATTCATTGCTGTTTGTAAAATTTGTTCAATCCTCAGGCTAACTACACAATATTATAAGCACCCACCTTTCACATAACACTATCCATAACTTCTTTACAAAAATTTATTTTGCTTTTCTTCCTTCCTCACAGCTTCGTTAACTATGAAAGTACGGATTAACAGACAAAACCAGCTCTAAACACTCTTTAAAGATTTCCATGTAAAGGATATCATCATTGATCAGGACCACAAAAACCTTTTTGCTGTTCAGAATCTTTAGAATGCAATGACCCTACCCCTAATCATTTGGTAGTAGAGAAATTGAACATTGTTGAAACAACACAAAACTTTTCATCTTGCATTCATCAGGACAGGGACTTCGATTGTTCAGCAAGCACACATATTTTGAACACAGTCAGTATGTGACCATGCTAAGAATTACAAGAAAAACAATTAAAGATTTTGAGTCGGGCTCATATTTGTTCCATATGCACTTGATATTTAAATGCAGGGATCTGTCCTCTGTAGGAAAAAAGGAATATGTTCAGACATTGCTCAATGTCTGGATTGCGTGAAAGTGTGGGAGGACAACAGTTCCCTGGTGTATTTGTCATATTAACAACGTGACTAGAGTCAACTTAACAACCAATCAGCACCCTGTTTTCATGCTTTAATTCGACTGTTTGAAATTTTGCTTTCTTGCATCTCTCCTAATGAGTGCAAGACAAAAAGCTTCACAACTGTTCCTCTTTTTTCAGCAAAACTGTTATTTCTATCTTGATGCACTTCACCTGCATCTTTTTGGAAATCTTATAAAATGTAACCAAAAGAGCCAAAATGTAACATTAAATGAGAATGAGACTACAAATATCATTAATTTTCTAGCAACTTGTGGCAAAACATTAGATAAGTTAGAAGTATTGCTCTTCAGGTTCATGTTAGAATATATTTTGCCTAATCATTCTAATCCTTCTCAACATGAGACAGTCTGGACAAATAGTTTTATATTTAAGTACACTGCAGATCTGAATAAGTGTAAATAACTATGAAATATTTTCCCCATGATATCCATAATATGATCTAGCTGTAAAAAAATTGAACAGTGCATGACACACTTGGACAGACAGGAAACATTTGTATCAAGTCTTGCTCATAGACCTCAACTTAATCAGAGCAAGGCACAGATTTCGTAAGATATACTCTTTAATGCTCGATCTATTGAGATAACCCATTGGCAATGCTTTGTTTTCAGCTAAGGTACAATATTTCAACAAATTTCACCCACCTCTGAATTCTCAACAGCAGTAAAATAACTACACAGTCATTTTACAATGCTCTGAAAATGAACTGTTGAAATTCAGGAAATGACGAGCCCTGTTCAGTGTTTCTATCTCGACCACAAACTGAATCATCCATCACTATGTGGATATTCTTTAATATATGGCTTGTCAGAATCACAAATGCCAAACCACATGAAACACATGGAGCAGCACTACCCTGCATTTGAAGTTCTTTGTGGCTATATGACTTTGAAACAAAAAAAAGCCACGATTTCCCAGATGTTAATTTATTGGATGCAAAATGGTCCAAAACTGCTTTTCTCTGTGGAGAGATTTCAATTTCTTCCATTTTCCTTTGGAAGGGTTTAAAATAAGTAAATAATCTGAGTACAGATAACAGCTTCCTGAAAATGGAGTCAATGAGAACTTTGAAACATTACTCCTTTGAGTTGCAATAGTTTATAGGAGTACTGGCTTTCATATTTTAATTCTAAATTTAGTCAATTATGTCTTTTATTCTTACTGACTGTGGGTCTAGTGGAGAAAGAAATAATAGGGAATGTTTCTCTCCTTATTGTACCATCGGTAGATTGCACTGCAGCTTAGTAACAATGAACAAGACCATAAGATATAGGAGCAGAAATTAGGCCATTCAGGCCATTGAGTCTGCTCCTCCATTCAATCATGGTTGATAGATTTCTCAATCCCATTCTCCGCACTCTCCCAGTTAACCCTTGATCCTCTTTACAATCAAGAATCTATCTCAGTCTTAAATATACACAATGACCTAACATCCACAACCTTCTGTGGCAATGAATTCCATAGATTCATTCACTCTCTGGCTGAAGACATTTCTCCTCATCTCTGTTCTAAAGGGTCTTCCCTTTATTCTAAGTCTGTGCTCTCATGTCCTAGTTTCTCCTACCAATGGAAACATCTTCCCAACATCTACTCTGCCCAGGCCATTCAGTATTCTGTATGTTTCAATTAGAGCCCCACCTCATTCTTCTAAACTCCATCGAGTATAAAGGGAGTCCTCAAATGTTCCTCATATGTTAAACTTTTCATTCCAGGGACCATTCTCAAGAACCTCTTCTGAACAAACTCCAGGGCCAGTACATTCTTCCTGAGATAAAGGACCCAAAACTGCGCACAATACTCCAAATGTGGTCTGACCAGAGCCATCTAGAGCCTCAGAAATACATCCCTACTTTTATATTCAAGGATTTTCCTTCCGAATTACTGACTCAATCTGCAAGTTTACCTTGAGAGAATCCTGGACTATAACTCCTAAGTCTTTTTTCCACTTCAGATTTCTGAATTTTCTCCCCATTTAGAAACTATTTAGAAAATAGTCCATACCTCTATTCTTCCTACCAAAGTGCATGACCTCACACTTTGCTATGTTGTACTTCATCTGCCACTTCTTTGCTCACTCTCCTAATCTGTCCAAATTCTTCTGCAGCCTCCTCACCTGTCTCTCTACCAATCTTTGTATCATCTGCAAACTTAGCCAGAATGCCCTCAGTTCCTTCATCTGGATCATTAATGTATAAAGTGAAAAGTTGTCGTCCCAACACTCAGCCTTGTGGGACACCACTTGTCACTGGCTGCCATCCTGAGAAGGACTGCTTTATCCCCACTCTCTGCTTTCTGCCAACAGCCAAGCTTCTATCCATGCTAGCACCTTGCCTTGAACACCATGGGCCCTTATCTTACTCAACAGCCTCCTGTGCGGCACTTTGTTAAAGATGTTTTTGAAGTCCAGTTAAAAAACATCCATTGGCTCTCCTTTGTCAAACCTGCTTGTTACTTCCTCAAAGAATTGTAGCAGATTTGTCAGGCATGATCTCCCCTTGATGAAACGATGCTGATTTTGCCCTGTTTTACCATGCACTTCCAAGTATTCAGAAATCTCATCTTTTACAATGGATTCCAGGATTTTACCCACCACCAAGGTTAGGCTAATTGGTCTGTAATTGTCCGTATTTTGCTTTACTCCCTTTTTAAACAGGGGGGTGTCATGTTAGCGATTTTCCAGTCTTCTAGGACCCTCCCTAATTCTGATGTTTCTGCAGACTGATCAACCTGCCTGCATACAAGTGACTGTCCAGGGAGGGTAGCAGCAGTATGCCAGTTAAAATGGTACCTTTACCTTTCTGCTGGCAAACTTGCTGAGGATCAAAAACTGAAGATTTAACGTAACATGCCAAAAGTGTCCTGTCTGAAATTTTACAAAATTTATAATAGTGACATTGTAGACATGAAGTTTGAAATCTAGACAATTAGTTGCTATCAAATTGTATTTCTAATATGTTAAACTATTATAACATGAATCCTCACCACAGTTCACCATGGTGTAAGATCCATCAGGTAGAATTGTTACAACTGATCTCTTTCCTAGAGATATACAAGGACTACCTAGTTCACCATGGGAGAGGAAAATCTCAGGGTAGTTTAAAAAGCAGCTTGTCTTAAACAAGATATAGTCTACCACATGACAGTACAAGTTACATTGGTATGATAGACCATTATTACTATGACTAAGAGGATGCTGCCTGACCTGCTGCGCTTTTCCAGCAACACATTTTTAAGCTCTGATCTCCAGCATCTGCAGTCCTCACTTTCTCCTAAGAGATCTCAATATTAAGATTTACTCCATTGAGATGCAAAGCCATTCTCTTGCCAGAGGCCATCTGACATCAGTATATTAGACTGTGCTTAATGCAGTTCTCAGCATTAACCCATCACACCCTTACACAACTTTATTAATTTTATTTTATTGACCACAAATTAGAAATACATCCTATCGATAAAGCTAATTTCAAGTTACACATTTTATTCTCTAAATATAAACAATTGAGTTTATTTATTCCCATTCTAGAATCTGCAATAAAACAAGTATGAGCCAGGTAAATAACTTAAGCTACATTGCATTAACTACATAGTTCACTGAAAAATCATAAACTTGATCCTCCGACTTTAGTATTCCTCATCTTATTTAAGCTTTCGTGTTATTGAAAAACATCAACTGGAGAGTTGCGACACCAGAATGCTGTTATGCATCTCTCACTTTCCAGCCCAACTGTAGTATGAAAATAAAGGTTTGGCAATACAAAACTCTCTATTAGACCATGAAGCTGTGCATGCACACAGACTGAAGTATTCAACACACATGATCAGATTTACCTGCCCGAGTGTGTTCCAATTGCAACCACTACACCGCTGGGATGGAATTCAGCACAATGACCTGGTTCCTAAAGAAGGACCAAAGAAAATATCATACTTTCTTTCAAATAAAGTATTTTCTTCCAATTATACTTCTTGGCTACAGTACCTAGATGCTTCACCAGATATATCTAAACTATAATCAAAGCTAGGGAAGCTTATGCAGTCAATCACATAATATGGCAACTAAAATTTTTTTTTTAAAACGGAATCATATCTCCAAGAATCACAGTCCATGCTCACACTAACTCAAAAAAAAACTCACATGAAAGCAAAATACAGTTGAGATCGGGAGTTCATTGTTGTGCCAAGTAGAATTCCCACTACATTGAATGCACATGCCAATTGCACAAGCTATGCTTTAGTTTATAACTCACTGAATGACAAAAGGAAGGAGTTGGGCTGGGAGAAAGCTCATGCTTGTTTCTCTTATCTTTCTTGCCCTCTCCTCCTAGAACTATTATCAACAAATCAAAGAAAATGTATGACATTACTTATCATGATGAAAAATAAAGAGGAGAGTTTGAGTGGCATAATTTTCTTTTAAATTGCCATACCACTTAAAATTCACTGAATCTGTAACTATGCCAAAAAGAGGTCAATATGCAAAATCTCATGTCTTTCCAAAATAAAAATGCAGAAAATAATTACATCCAAGAGCTTGTTCCACTCAAGGGTGTGGTCCACAGAGTTCCACAAGCAAACCTGTCGATCCTGGGCACAAGTAAGGAAAAGATCCTTGAAAGGGTGTGTAGCAAGACCCCAAAGTTCATCAGTATGACCCTGCCATGAATAAAATAGTAAACTTTAGAAACAAACAACTCAATACCTCGTCAGAATTATTTACAAACACTTTCCTGTTACACCAGATGGAAAGATAGGGAAGTTATTCCATCCCTTTGAAAAAAATTAGTTTGAACAATAGAAATTCATGATACTATACAAAAGCACAAAGGAAACTAAGGTACTATGCATAAGTATGTGAGAAGATAAATTCTGTTCTAACTTTTGAATTAACTTTGTTGTCCCTTTAATGGAACTCAAACTAATTTTTTTTTAATGCAATAACTAACAATGCAAATTATTCTAAATAAAATATAAACTTAGCTGCAGATGAAAAGAATTGAACAATCTATTTTTATGATTACCATAAATGTGACACATCTTTACTTTACAGTCAAGCATTTCCCCCAAAATGCTTCTTCACAGAAAAACAATGCTGAGTTATTCAGGTGAAGTCTCACATTTTAAGATATCACTCACCTGTACTTCTATCTGAAAGCCATCATTGAACGTTCCTCTTAAAATGAAATTACGCGATGTACCGATCAGAAACTGGTCCCCCTTTCCCTCTGCTACTGCTCGAATGGCTCCAAACTGATCAGGGACCTAGACCAAAGCAGAAAAAAATTTCAGATGCTATTTTTAAACTACTTTTAATGCTTTCTTCTGCATATTATTTACAGAAGTGCCATGTCATGACATGGTACAACACAGATTCCCTTAAAGATTCTCTCTAAATGCATTCCCACATCATGATTAGATTCAACATTTTAGAAAATAACTTCAGACAAAAGAATATATTGTATCACAGCTTTCTCAGAGACTGCGTAGGATTAAGATTAGATTAGATTATTTACAGTATGGAAACAGGCCCTTCGGCCCAACAGGTCCACACCGACCCGCCGAAGCGTATACCACCCAGACCCATACTCCTACGTTTACCCTTCACCTAACACTACGGGCAATTTAGCATGGCCAATTCACCTAACCTGCACATTTTTGGATTGTGGGAGGAAACCGGAGCACCCGGAGGAAAGCCACGCAGCCACGGGGAGAATGTGTTCTGGAATCAAATGTTTCTACAATCTTAAAGGTACAGCATAGTTTTTACCTCAATTTCTCTTTCAGCAACGAGGTCATGATCCCAAAGGATGATTTTGCGATCCTTTCCACCTCCTGTAAGCAGCATTCCATTTCTCATTTGGCAGAGAGTGAATACACTGCCATCATGTGCTTTAATTTGCCTGCTGATCTGATATACCCCTAAATAATGAAAAGAATCAAATATATAGTGTTATACATGATTTTTAAACAATGCAAACAACAGTTGCTAAATTCACCATTGCTTTGTTACTATGTTTCTGTCTCAATAATGTTCATTGTACTGTGTTTAAGAAAAAGTACAATTGGATTATACTACATGGATCAAATTTGTACCCAAAATGATAACAGAATTTGAAAGATAATGGTACATTACATCATTAATTTTAAATATTCTGTGCAATGGAATGTTTTAGATACAGTGAAGGAATAATGCAGTCATAGGAATAAGCCATTTGGCCCACTGAGTTTGCAGTGTTTCTTTCACAGACTATTCCGGTTTGTCTTTTCCCTAAATTTTGGAATTGCTTCTCCTTCCGATATATATATATACCAGTCCCTTGATGTGTACAATTGAATCTGGAACCTATTCCTCAAGTGCAACATTTTCAAAAATCTAAACACGTGCTGGGTTAAAAAAATCAAGTTGCTTCTGATTCTTTGGCCAACCCTTCAGTCATCAGAAGCATGTTAATTATTTAATTTATCTAAATCTTTCTTGATCTTAAATACCTACATATTAGCCTTTTCTACTCGAAGGAAAACACCAGCAGTTCTAGTTCCATGTTACTAGCTTATCCATGGAGACAATCCAGTGTCTCCCTTCTCTACTCTCCTCATGTTTCCCAAAAGATGGTGTCCAGAATTGAACACAACATTCCAATTGAGGCAAACCTTTTTTGATATAAACATTTCCTATTATTTTCTCGTTTTATGCTCACAAATTGAAAGATTTGTGACAAACATTTCTAGAGTTCTGTTCTTGCACTCCCATTAAAACAGTTACATTTAGTATGCATTCGCTTTGCATTTTACCTATCAAAATGTATTAGCATAAATTTATCTGCACTAAAGTGCTCACCCTCACATTTCCATTAGCCACCTGCCTAAGTTTGGCCCATAATCCTTCCAAATCTTTCCTATATATTTATCGGATGTATTTATCCGATGTCTTTTAAATGTTGTAACTGTACTTGCATCCACCACTTCCTCTGATAGTTCATTTCACACACTAACGACTCTATAAAAACACTATCCCTCATGATCTTTTTAGAATCTTTCTCCTCTCACCTTAATAATATGCCTCCTAATTTCGAACTCCACAGCTTAGGGAAAAGACCTTTGCTCTTTACCTTATCCATGCACCTCATGATTTTATGAACTTTCTAAGGTCACCCCTCAACTTTCTATGGTCCAGTGGAAGTCCAAGCCCATCTAGCTTATTTTTATAACTCAAACCCTTCCATTCCTGGAAAATCTTTTCTGAAACCCCTCCAGTTTACTAATATCCTTCCAATAACAGGGTAACCAGAAGTGCATACAGTCACTTCAGAAGAAGGCCTCACCAACATCCTGTACAACCTCAACATGACATTCCGATTCCTATAGTCTGAGCAATGAAGGCAAGCATGCTAAAGGTGGTTAAGCACCTTCTTAACCACCCTGATGCAAATTTCCAAGAATTATGTACCTGAACCCTGAGGTCTCCATAACATTAGCCATGGCCCCTACAATTATCTGATAAGTCCTGCCCTTATTTGATTTACAAAAATTGAATATCTCACATTATCCAAATTAAATGCCATCTGCCACTCCTCAGCCCACTGACCCAATTGATCAAGATCTCTTTGAAATCTTAGATAGCGTCCTTCACTGTCCACTGCACCAATTTTGGTGACATCTGCAAACTTAGTAACCACGCCTCCTATATTCTCATCCAAATCACTTATTTAAATGACAACTGGAAGTGGACCCAGTACCACTGGTCACAGGCCTCTAGTCTGAAAAACAACCCTCCACCACTGCCCTCTGTCTCCTACCATAATGCCAATTTTGTATCCAAATGGCAAGCTGACCTTGAATCCCATTAGTCAGTCTACCCTGCAGAACCATATCAAAGACTTTACTAAAGCCCAAGTAAACAAAGTCCACGACTCTGCCCTCATCAATCCTTTTGGTTACTTCCTCAAAAAACTTAAGTTTGAGAGACCGATTTCCTTTACACAAAATCATGTTGATTATCCCGAATCAAACCTTACCTCTCCAAATGCATATAGATCCTATCTTTCAGGATCACTTCCAACAACTTAACCATCACCAATGTCAGACTCACAGGTCTATAGTTTCTAGGGTTTTTATTTCAGCCTCTCAAATAAAGGCACAACGTTAGCCACTCACCAGTCCTCCAGCATCTCACTCGTGATTATGGATGATACAAATATTTCTGCTCTGGGCTCTGCAATTTCCTCCCTAATTTCCCACAATGTCTTGGGCTACACTTGATCAGGTCCTGGAGATTTACTAACTTTTATGTTTTCTAAGAACTCCAGCATTTCCTCTTCTGTAATTTCAAAAATTTCAATTATTTATTTCTGAAGTTCTCTAGCCTCCATAGCTTTCTCCATAGTAAAAACTGGCAAAACATTTGTTTACTATTTCTCCCATATCCTGAGGTTCAACACAAAGACGACCTAATTGATCTTTAAGAGGCCCTTCTTGCTCTCTCTCTAGTTGCTCTTTTGCTCTTAATGTACTTATAGAATTTCTTTGTATAATCTTTAACCTTACCTGCCAATGCTACCTCATATCCCCTCTTTGCCCTCCTGATTTCCCCTCTTAAGAATGCCCCTACACTCTTCATACTGTCGAAGAGATTGTCTATATTTAATATGATTCCTTTTTATTCTAGCCTAGAACCTCAATATCTTTATTCATCCATTGCTCTTTAAACTTAGTTTTCACTCTAGCAGGAACAGAATGCCTCTGAACTAGTTATCAGACTTTTGAAGGCCTCCCACTTGTCAGTCATCCCTTTACCTGCAAACTGTCTACTCCAATCAACTTTTGGACATTCTTGTCTCATACCATTTAAAATTTGCCTGACTTCAATTAAGAACTTTAACTTTTACGGAAGGCTTATCCTTTTCCTTAACTATTTTCAAACTAATAGAATTATGATCACTAGCCCCAAAGTGTTTCCCTACTAACATTTCAGTCACTTGCCCTGCCTTATTTCCCCAAAGAAGGTCAAGTTTTGCTTCTTCTCTAGTAACAAGATTTACATATCGATAAAGAAATTTTTCTTGAACATAGTCAACAAATTCCTCACCATCCAAACCTTTGACTGGGACTGTCATAGTGTTAATCCTTGAAAAACTAAAATCCCCTATTTCAAATCTATTATTCCGACACAGATCTGAGATCTCTCTAAATATTTGCACCTCAATTTCCTTCTGACTACTGGGAGGCCATTAATACAATCCTATCAAGGCGATCATCCCGTTTCTATTTCTAATGCCAACATATATATTTTTACTGGATGATCCTTCAGAAATATCCTCTCTAATTACAGTAGTAATGTATTCCTTAACCAAAAATGCCACTCCCCTCCTCTCTTTCTATCCTTCCTATAGCATCTAAAACCCAGACCATTGAGCTGCCCTTCTCTCAGCCAGTTTTCTGTGATAGCTATGATGGCCCATTCCCACATTCCAAAATATGCTGAGTTAATCAGCTTTACTTGCAAGAACCTTTGCACTAAAATAAATGCAGTTTAATTCTTCAAAGTTACCTCATTCTCTGACTTTCTCTTGTCCAATCAATTTGCTCTTTTAAGATTCAGAACTATCTTCACCTGTCTTTCTATTTTCGCTACTACTTTGGAACCCCTCAACCTCCACCCGCTAATAATTTACAGACTCCTGAAACAGAACTAGTAAATCTCCCTGCCAGGATTTTGGTACCTTTCCAAGGGTGAAACCCATCCCTTTTGAATAGGTCTTTTTACCCTAGCAGAGGTCCCAATAATCCAAGAATCTGAATCCCTGCACATTGCACCATCCCATCAGCCATTGACTTATCTGCCCTACCCTTTTATTCCTTCCCTCATTAGAACTTGGCATTAGGAGTAAACGAGAGATTAGTGCTTCTTAGGTTCTGTCATAAAATCATAAAATGGTTACAACACAGGAGACAGCCATGGAGTCTGGGATTTTGGTTGAAAGATATATTTGATTAATATGACTATGTCAAGCTGCTAGTAGACTAGTCTCTATTACTGATAAATACCTTTTATTCCATATTTTCTATTAAATTAACTGAACTTGTACTCTTCAGATGGCATGGTAAGATTTGAATTCATCTTGCTGGATTAATTTAGACTTCTGGATTATTAACACATTATTTTACACATACCTACTGCAAATATTCTTTTGAAAGTAATTTGCTTAAGCATGAGACATAGCATGGTAAAAAATAAATGTAACGAGTAATAGTTATTACATTACAGGTAAACCTGTATTAAGCTGAATCAGTTGTGTTAAAAGAAAACTGCACTTACCTTTGGTTCCTTTTCCCTGTGCAGTCTCCACAGTAGTTCTATTCCAAATTAGCATTATACCTCCAGAATCTCCAGTTAGCACATTGCCATTCTCCAAAAATGCTAAACACTGTATAAATTTTGGTTTTTCATATTTCTGAAAGACAAATATTGAAAAGGTTCTAGAGATAGGATTTTTGATCTGAACTTAGTTTCCACTATGTAAATAACTTACATTCTAGACGCGTTTTAGTTTATTACCAAATGCTATATTTTATTCTACAATGCATCTTGATAAAGTTAGTTTAGGTAAAATATAGCAAATTGACTTCCCTCATCTGATCATAGAACCTTAGCATCTGTTTGAAGCCTCTTCCAAACAGTTTTGCTGGGACCCAAAATGATAGTAGATGAATTTCTGCAATTCTGTGCTCCTTTATTATATCACAGTTTCCTATTCTTGCACATTTGTTTGACAATTCAACTTTGCATTGGGAGGACTGAGGTCAAGATGAGTTAAAACAATGTTAAAAGTATTTTAAGTATTACTGCGCAATGCTTCAAAATATCAAGAGCAAGGAAAACTGGGTTGAGCGGGATTTGGATTGGCTTCTGGCACATCCGAGAGGGGTACAAATTGAATCACTAGAATGGTGAGAGAATGAAATTAGTGGTATGGATTGAAGGCAATGGTTTCAAGTCTTTTCAAGACTTAGCTGGTGAAATTATGGTTCATCCAGGATTGCATACTGGACAAGCAGATTGACAGCATAGAAGCAGTGAGTGGACAGATTAAGATACATGCTTAATATGGTACAGCTGACTGCACTTCTTTAGATAATGTAACCAAGTGACAGAATGCAAATGAGGAAGAGGTATAAAATCAAAGGGACAAGAGAGATAATGGAGGAGTGGCAGGAAGAGAACCCACTTTTCAGATAGTGTTCCAGTTTTGTTTAGCAAGAGTGAAATCAAATGAGGGCAATACCACGGAGCTGGAAAATGAAAGACAACAGTTTAAAGAGAATGGGATTTAAAAATTTTTTTTCATCCAGAGGATGGTGGGTTTCTGGAAGTCTCAGGGTCTCTTTCCATGTTGTGATACTCTATAACCTTTCTTGGATCAAAGAGCAAAGATGCCAATGAGGATATAACATCTCATGGCTGCAGTTACAGAAATTGTCATATGTGACTTTGGTCAGGGCTATTTCAATGCAATCAGAGGGTTGGTATCTGTTTGGAGCAATTCAAACAGAGCTTCTGGAAAGAATGCGAGGCAAAATTTACGAGGCAAAATATATCTAAGAACTTTGAAGGGCATAGATTGGAGATGGAAACAATAGTTTAGAAGGGTAGATGTTGAGGTTTGAAGATATTACTAACACTGAGTTGAGGGAAACATTTTGCATCACAGCTAGCAAGAAGGTAAATCTGAATTACAGTAGCGCAGAGGGAAGAGAGTCAAGGTAGTTATAAGAAGCAAGATCAGCTCAGACAGAATATGACAGCTGATACAAAGAAAGCTAGAGAAAGCTCTCAATCCAAGACTACGAAAATAGGGGGGGACTTGGTTGATGATGGCAAAGGGAGAATGCAGAGACAAATGAACAGATTACTTTGATATTAATGACAAGTAAATTCATTAATCTCAGTGTGTAGATGGGAGAATGAATGAGGTTTTAGGAAGCAATTGCTCGTGAAGAAAATTTGCAGGATGAGCTACCTTCTCTGTTCATGACAATAGTGTTGAGTAGCTTTGATAGAATAAAAAAAAAGGCAACATTGCCCAGCTAGCAACCATACTGCACTGCTTGGGCTAAAGGAGACAACCAGAGTGGGAGACAGACAGCAATTAAACTGGAGACAAAGGCATCAAAAGTGGAGGCATAGGAGTGTTTGAGCAATTTGAAGAATGTAGGAATATCAAGACAAATGACTTATCGATGGTTAAACCTTTAGTACATTAATTTTCTCTTTAACTGCATTTCTGCCAGTACTGTCTTGATGAGTATAAGGACATTAGTTTTTAATATCTATGACTTTGGAGCCCAGAAGGGATGTTTCAAGAACATTGTTTTCAAACCAAAGACAGGCTCAACCTGCAACAGAATGTTCATACCAGTCTGACAAGAAAATAGTTAAACTACAGTTGAAAATGCCAAGATTACTACAGCATTTTCAGTTTGTGAAAATAACTTGAAGTATAAAGGAGGAACTATTCAGATTTTACATTTTTTTCTAATTAGTCTTTCTAACATTCAAGGTTAGAGATCTACTGACAGGAAAGTTTCTTTCTTCTGTGGTAGAAAAAATACAGGAGAAAGTGAGGTCTGCAGATGCTGGAGATCAAAGTTGAAACTTTATTGCTGGAACAGCACAGCAGGTCAGGCAGCATCCAGGGAACAGGAGATTCGACGTTTCGGGCACAGGCCCTTCTTCAGGAATGAGCAGAGAGTGTTCAGCAGGAGAAGATAAAAGGTAGGGAGGAGGGACTTGGAGGAGGTGAGGTCACCCTCACCTTGACCTCTTTCCACCTATCACATTTAGCAGTCTTCTTCTTGACCTGCAGTCTTCTTCTTGACCTCTCCGCCTCCATCCTACTCCGACCTATCACCCTCACCTTGACCTCTTTCCACCTATCACATTTCCAACTCCCCTCCTCCAAGTCCCTCCTCCCTACCTTTTATCTTCTCCTGCTGAACACTCTCTGCTCATTCCTGAAGGAGGGCCTGTGCCCGAAACGTCGAATCTCCTGTTCCCTGGATGCTGCCTGACCTGCTGTGCTGTTCCAGCAATAAAGTTTCAACGTAGAAAAATTACAACCAAACTCAAAGATAGCTGATTCAAGAATTAACACTTCTTAACAATTGTTTATTTAGCAGAAGGAATAAGGTTTCTTCAGTTCATTTTTGAATATTGTAAGCAAATTATGTCAAATTCTTAGAAATGAATCAGCCATGTACAATAAGTAACAAGGATTCTTGGCTACAAACAGGACTTGCCTTCCGCTTTGCTCTGCTCTTGCAAATCTTGACTACATCAATTTCCAGTTCCCAAGCCCTGAAATTTTTAATTTATATCAGCTTGTGAAGAGTTATGCCCTATATCCTCTGTTGGGGATTAACACAATTTAGTTTTCACTCGCAAAATTACTTTGTTTCTTAACTTGGACACAAGATAGTATGGAACACAGTATTCTTGAAGTGCTTCGTTGGTGTGTGTCAAAACTTACCCCAAAGATTCCCTGTTTTCTAGCAAGTGAGTTTCCATTCCATGTCCAGAAAAAGACATGTGATTTACCACAAGTTACTATTGTGTTGGGGTCTGTAGGGTGAAAATCAGCAGCAAGTACTGACTCATTGGTACTCTGTTAGACAAAACGTATTGCATTAATCATATGAGCTGGCAAATAAAAATAAATCTCTTTTCTTAGTCACATGAAAATCAGGATTCCTGTACAGGAAACTTTAATTCTCTCTCACTGATACATGATGCAAACTACATTAGCTTGACAAAACGTCCGACTTGAATTTTTAACTTTTCTATTATACAATATTTCTACAATGAAATAATTAGCATTCTTTACAGCGTATTATTTTACTTTTTTTAAAAAAATACTAAACTGAAGAAAATTCTAGAAAATGGAACAGTTTTCTTTACATGAACTGAGTTTCCGGCTACCAATGAGATTATTTCTTTCTCCAATTCAAAAAGAATAACCTATTTTATCCAAGTGAAATTTTAATTTTTTTAAAAAAAAAACCTTGCAGAGACAGGATGTTTCCCCTGGCTGCTGACTCCAGAACCTGGGGACATAATCTCAGGATAAGGGGCAATGTACTTAAGGCTGAGATGAAGAGGAATTTCTTCATTCAGAGTGTGATGAATCTTTTGAATTCTCTACCCCAGAGGGCTGTAGAAGCTCAATCATTACACAGGTTCATGACTGAAATCAATAAGCTTCTGCAGACTACAGATAAGAAGTGGTATGGGGATGGTGAGAGACAGTAGCAAAAAGCATTTGAGAGATGAATATCCATGATCTCAAATGGTGGGGACAGGCTCAATGAGCTCATGAACAACTCCTGCTGCTATTGAGGTGAGAAGTTTGCCTGACAACATCTCAGAATCTTGCAGCACTAATGGAGAACCATTCAGTTTATTCTTCTTTTGCTTGCTATTTGATGGAGTTGCTCAAGTTAGTTTGTGAACACCTATGTCCTAGTGGGATTTATGAAATTCACTTACAAGTTGCAGAATTTGTCTGCTTCTTAAATTAGAGGAAAAGCAGCATGGCTACATTTCTCAAAAGTTGAATACAACAGTATTATTCTAATCCAGCAACCTAGACTTTTATTGATTAGCAAGTATGAACTAGATCAAGTCCACATTTACCACGATGGGTACTGCCAATTTTAATATTTCACTGTAAATGCAAAATCAGGTCAAGTTTACTAAACTTTCATGGATGTTGAACTGCAACAATGAGAATATTTCACTCATTTAAATCAGCAACTTCATGATGTATACTACAAAATGAGAATGACCAAATACGTTTATTTCTGTGAAGCTCACACACATACCTTTATTTCAGCGATTTTGGACTTTTTCTGCCATTCCCACACAGTAAGCATGTGTTCATTGGAGTCATCGACTACACACAAATGAGTACCTGAGTCCTAATGTTTCAAAAACAAAATAAAAGCACTTGAACACATGTAATGTCAGCCTTATAAAGTTTAATAGTAAAAGATACATAGACAAAGTGAAAACACAAATATATTCAGTACTGGTCAGAAGTTGACATTTGTGTGTGCAAATTTCAAAGTCAAACATAATATTAATGCTGCTTTGTGTTAGATTCAAGACATACACTCCAGATTTGTTTACAGATGTAGAAGCAGGCTTCTGTGCTTTAACTAAGCTTCCACACTCTCAGCTTCCTATGTCGTCTGAAGTCAATTTTTGTTTGAACTAATTTCTTTGATGTCTCTTGTGATGTTTTACTATGACAGAATCTTAAAACAATTTGTTATGAGACAAGCTGCGTGGAAATTTAAATCATAATACATTTAGATTGGAATTGAAGGTAGACAAGTCCCCGGGCCCGATAGCCACATCCATGGGTCTTAAAGGAAATGGCAAGATGTAACTTGTGGGGTGCCACAGCGTTCAGTCCTTGTTCCCCAATTATTTACAATGTAAATGATTTGGATGTACGATAGCCAAATTTTCAGATGAAACTAAAATACGTAGGTAAGTAAGTTGCAGTAATGAAACAAGAAATTTAAAAATGGATATGAATAGATAAGTTGAAGGGACCGAAAGGTGGCAGATGGAGTTTAATTTGGATAAGTGAGAGGTTATAATTTTGGTCAGAAAAATAAAGGAAATTATCTAAATGGAGAGAAACTTCAGAGTTTGGACAAATTTGACTGTTGCTGCTTTACACACCTCCCTCCCTAGCCCTACCTACTGAAAGGCCATTCCCCTCAACAGTATCCAAAGCGGTACACCTGTTTTATAGGTGAAAGGTTACCAGAGATGCCTACACTGTCTGCCTAGTCCTGTTGTTCCACTCCATTGACACCCATTCCTCTCCTGCCTGTGGAGCCTTATTCTTAGAGTGACCACTTCCCTGTGCATGTTATCCACATCCATTTCAGACTCATGGATGCATCACAGTGTCCCCCAAGTACTGCTCCAGCTCTGAAACTCATACTTCCAAGAGCTGCAGTTGGCAGCAACTTTTGCAAACCTTCTTACTCTGGTTACTGGAAATCTTCCCAGTTTTGCACAGAGTAAGAGGAGTATGTCGTGGCTTTGTGCTCTCCTGCTAGGACTACTCCTTTAAATTAAACCTTTTGGAAAATTCTTAATATCAAATAATATCACTCTAATAATACAATATTACTACTCTATGGTCTTATTTCCTGGACCTCGTGACTATAGGACATAATACTTACAAACTATAAACCATAAAATAAAAGACCTTACAAGTTATGAACCATAAAGAAGGAAAAACAAAAGCTCAAAGCATCTCTTTCACTCTGCACCAAATTCCCACTGTAGCTACATACACATTCTCTGGCTGTGCTCTTCCAAACTGCTTGTGTGCAAACTGTTTCTGGTCTGATATGGTTTATAGAATACTTCCACATCAGGATAGTTCCACATCAGGGATGAAATTGAATCTACTTGTATCCATGCCAGTAAAATACACTGCTGGGGTAACAACTTCATACTGTTTCTGAATTAGGTTACGTCATGCTATTTAATTTAAATCTTATTGTTGGGATGCTTGACATTACCCGTAAGAATATCAATCAGAAGATACTGGATCAGTAAACAACTAAAAACTGTAGATGTTGGAAATCAGAAAGCAAAACAGAAATTGCAGGAAAAACTTAAGAGTCCTCAGCAAAATGTTCTGAAGGAGGATCACTGGACCAGAAATATTAACTCTGCATTCTCTCCATAAATGCTGCTGGGTCTGCTGAATTTTTCCAGCAATTTCTGTTTTTGTTACTGGATCACTGCTAGAAGGAATGACCTGAGCTGATTTTATGTTTCCTTGACCTTGCATTCAATTTTGTTTGGCCATGTCCAAGGTGGAGATCAATTTTTACAGTAGAGAGTTAGAGCTGAAAGCCTGGATCATTCTGGTCTGTACAATTTAATGTCCACTGGACTATTTTTGTCTTTTTTGCTGATGTCCTTTATGGTTACATCAAAGTATTTCAGATGGAAGAAGGCAAAATCAACAGTAATTTCTATCAATACATGTGCAGAAGCATTTTCCAATCAGACTTGCCAGCATAAATAATAGTTCCAAGTTGATTTTGACTTAGAGCAACTTTTCCTCTACATCAAATCTGGATATACTGAACAAACATTGTGAAGAATGAATCATTGTTTAAAATATTCAATTTCAAATTTACTGTTCTGCATAGCATCAATTAAAGTAACTAATATCTTTGAACAAAGGTATCAAGAAAAATAAATTATTTATTTTCAAAAGTGACTGTTTCAGCATTTATAACTCTTGACTTATGAGCATGATTAGACAGTACTATTAAATTATCTTTCCATTCGGTGAATACTCAAAGCAAAAGTAGTTCATCCCCAGAAGCAATTGACACGAATGCAAATATAAAACATGCTGCTGTAAAATATGCTGCAATAAATTGAAGTACATTAATGCTTCCATACTTACTGCTTTTGAGAAGGCCAATGAACCAACACCTCGTTCAAAAGTTCCAAGACCAATTATTTGTAGGGTTGCTAGGCTAACTGAATCCCACACTCGCACATGAGGCTGTAGGGGCTGAATAGAAAAAAAGGCTTAAGTATTGAAATGAACAATTGCTTATTTTGCAAACGTATTTTCCACAGTCAAAGTAGAACTACTAAGTGGATAAAGTGGTCACACAAGTGAATAAGGTGGCCAAGAAGACATATGGCATTCTTATGGCATAGAGTATAAAAATTGGCAAGTTATGCTGCAGCTATATAAAATGTTAGTCAGGCCACTTTTGGAATATCGTGTGCAGTGCTGGCCACCACACTACCAAAAGGATGTGGAGGCTTTAGATAGGGTTCATAAACAGTTTACTAGGATGTTGACTGGCTTGGAGAGTATCAGTAATGAGGAGAGACTGGACAAAGTTGGTTTGTTTTCACTTGAATGTTGAAGGATGAGGGGCAACCTGACAGGCATTTACAAAATTATGAAAGACTTGAATACAATGGATAGTCGGAATCCTTTTTCCCCAGGGTTGAAATGTCAATTACTAGGGGACATAGGTTTAAGGGAAAAGGGGGTAAGTTTAAAGGAGATGCGAGGGCCAATATTCTTAAAAAAAGACAGTAGTCAATGCCTGGAGTGTACTGCCAGAGATGGATACAATAGCAATGTTTAAGGGGCATTTTGAAAGATGCACAAGTTGGCAGGAAATCGAGGGATGTTGACCATGTCCAGGCATAATATTTTTAGTTTAGAAAAGCATGGGTAAGCACAGTCCTGGTGAACCAAAGGGCCTGTTCCTGTGCTGTGCTTTGTTCTTTAAGGTGCATAAACAAAATGACTGCATGAGATACAAATGATTCCTTGAAAATGTAGAACACTATGAAAAATAATATTTTGCTCTCTGAATAACCCAGTAAATTTATTTAGCTAAATCACAGACCAGGATAATTTCAGTTTAATCCCTTATTTATATTGAGTCAATTGGCAGCTTGGAAGCATTGTAACAAACTTCAAAAATTTTTTTGAGTTAGGTAACTCAAATTCCCAATTGTTCTTGTGCAATCCTACATGAAATCACAGTCTAAAGAAGTTTGCAGATGACACCAAAATTGGAGACTTAGTGGACAGCAAAGGTTACCTCAGAGTACAACAGGACCTTGATCAGATGGGCCAATGAGTGATAGGTGGAGTTTAATTTAAATAAATATGAGGTGCTGCATTTTGGAAAGGCAAATCTTAGCAGGACGTATACACTTAATGGTAAGGTCCGAGGGAGTGATGCTGAATAAAGAGACCTTGGAGTGCAGGTTCATTGCTCCTTGAAAGTTGAGTCCCAGGTAGATAGGATAGTGAAGGCGGCGTTTGGTCAGTGCATTGAGTATAGGAGTTGGGAGGTCATGTTGTGGCTAGACAGGACATTGGAAAGGCCATTTTTGGAATATTGTGTGCAATTCTGGTCTTCCTGCTATAGAAAGGACGTTGTGAAACTTGAAAGGGTTCAGAAAAGATTGACAAGGATGTTGCCTGGATTTGAGCTATAGAGAGAGGCTGAACAGGTTGGGGCTATCTTCCCTGGTACATTGGAGGCTGAGGGGTAGCCTTATAGGAGGTTTATAAATCATGAGGAGCATGGGTCGAATGAATAGCCAAGATCTTTTCCACGAAGTGGGCGAGTCCAAAACTAGAAGCCATAGGTTTAAGGTGAGAGAGGAAATATTTTAAAGTGATCCAAGGGATAACTTTTCACGCAGAGGGTAGTACATGCATGGCATGAGCTGCCAGATGAAGTTGTGCAGGCTGGTACAATTCCAACATTTAAAAGGCATCTAGATGGGTAAATGAATAGGAAGAGTTTGAGAGAGACATGGGCCAAATGCTGGCAAATGGAACCAGATTAATTTAGGATATCTGGTTGGCATAGACAGGTCGTACCGAAAGGTCTGTTTACATGCTGTGTATGTTTATGACAATTATATGGGGTAAGCCATTTAAGACTGAGGGGAGGAGAAATTTCTTCACCCAGAGAGCAGTGAGCCTCTGGAATTCTCTACTACAAAGTGATTGAAGCAAAGATGTTGAATGTTTTCAAGAACAAGATAGATATGGTTCTTAAGGCTTAAGGGATCAAAGGGTATGAGGAGAAAGTGAGAACAGACTGAGTTGGATGATCAGCCAAGATCATATTGAATGGTGGAACATGCTTGAAGGGTTGAATGGCTTACTCCTGCTTCTACTTTCTAGGTTTCTATGAAACCTAGAAGATTATTGTCAAGTTTGGCATTTGTATACCCATTGCAAGGGATCAATATGTTGGACTCTCAACTAAGTTTAATCCAAGAACAACAGATGTACAGGAGAGGATGTTGCGAAGAATAGTAGTAAAATGGATAGGAATGAAGGCTGAAACAAATTAGCACAAAATGCAACTTAAGAAACTGATATGCATGATTAAATGCGAAATATTAGAAACATTACTGAGCATAGAGAGTTACTTAGTTGACTGATTGAGATGCACCCAAAGACTACACCTGCATGTCAGATCAGTACCTGAACATTGCCATAAATAAGTCCAAACTAATTTACACATTAGAGTCTGTAAGAGATTGTAGAGTTGAAGTCAGACAACATGGAGTGAATTGAAAGCAAGGATGAGGTTAAGGAGGACAGGGATAATGGGCAAGTCAGACAGCATATGGGCAGCAATGCTTAACCTAAGATGGAGTTTGTAACAAATGAATGATTTGAGGTCAGAAAGAAAGAGATCAGAGCCAATTATCAAATGTATGGGTAAAGATCTAATTGGAGATGGGGATTGATGTAAGATCAGAAATCAGCAATTCGGAGCAGGTAGAATGCTTACAACAGACCAAAAGACAACAAGGAGTGATAGAGACAAATAAATAATAGGTACAGAAAACAGTCTATACTGCTCACCTAGTTATGAGGAAGGAAATTAAATAATTAGAGTGGGCACCCCCTACGGGTTACTCTAATCCTTTCTCTTCCCTACAAGATATTAGTATACAGAAACTGAATAAAAGGGAAAGAGAAGTTTTCTTCTGCAGCAAGGTTTTCAGAGATTTCCTGACCAAAAGAAATAATCTGTATTACTTTCACTGCAATTGACCCCTTTCACAATTGTTTAAAATATTCACGGACAAAGCTTTTGTGAATTGGTACTGGCTCACTGAATACTTTCCGTAGCTTCCACCTTTCTGAAATAAATTTAATTCAGTCTAAGAGACCCTTACAGTTAGAGTTCACTTTACTGTTGGACTGCACTGGCTTTCATTTCTGTATCCAGAGTATAGTTCAACCAACCACACATGCAAAATTAAAATGTAACAGCTTAATTTTACAGCAGAGCATCATATTTCGTGCCAGATAATAGAGAATAAACTTTAAGATGAGACATATTATGAAAATTGTAGAATCGTAGAGAACAGAAAAGACCCTTCAGTTCATTGACTCTGTACCACCAAAAAAGAACTGTTCTAGAACATTAGTCTCACTTTCCCACTCTAGATCTATAGCCTTGAATGTATGAGCACTTTAAGTGCTCATCCAAGTACTTTTTAAAGCTAAAGTTTCCAGCCTCAACAATCCTCCCTCGCAGGGTATTCCAGACTTCCACCATCCTCTTTTCCTCAAATCCCCTCTAAATCTCTTGCCTCATACTTGAAAACTATGCTCCCTAGTTACTGACCTTCATCTAAAGAAAAAAGCTGCTTTCTATGCTCCTTATAATCTTATCCACCCCGTCAGGTCTTCTCTCAACCTTCCATACTCCTAAGAAAACCATCCAAGATTATCCACTGTTTCTTCATAACTGAAATACGCCATCCCAGGCAACATTCTGTTGAATCTCCTTTGAACCCCCGTCCAGCGCAATCAGATCCTCCCTTTAATTTGATATCCAGAACTACATACTGTACTCCAAAAACAGAGTTCTGTTCAGCTCCAACACGATCTCCCTGATATTATAATCTATGCTACAACTGATAAAGGCAAACCTCCCATATGCCTCCTTAACTATCCTTTTCTATTCTCTCATGGAACATGAGCATTGCTGATTGCTAATGCTCATCCCTAGCTGCCCTTGAACAAATGGTGGTGAGCTAGCTTCCCGAACTGCTGCAGTCCAAGGGACGTAGGTTGACTCGCAATGCCCTTAGGGAGGAAATCCCAACATTTTGACCCAGCAATACTGAAGGAACAGCAATATATTCCTGGCTGAATACATTTTAAAGCAATAACAGTACTTACTCTTCCATCTTTATCTACACCAGCTATCTGTCCTGTTGCAATCTTGATTTTGTCTGGATGAACTGCAAGGCTGCAATAAATTAGTCGAAACAGCATTAAGTACCTTAACACATTCTGCAAAAAAAAAGTTTTCATTTAGTATGCAATCATTTGCTGTGGGATAGTTTTTGTTCAGTGAACACAACTGTCAATCTTGGCTCTAGCTGAAATACGAGTGTCCAAGAATTACACTTCTAAATGCATCAAAGTCAATAGAATAAAATCCTGAAGGAAAGTTCTTTTTCATTTGACATCAAATTTAATCCACAGCTTTCTGATCCCTTGGGGAACACCAATTTTCTTGCAAGTCAATATCATAGTGATTCAACAGTTAGCAATTCTAGCTGGAATTTTCTGCCACTTACAACTGTTTTTCTACTTTTTAAATTGCTTTGAAGCAAATTTCCAGTAACAGAACTCTAATTTAAGATTAGAAAAGTTCAGCCAATCCTTGTTACATCATCATCATTTGGTCGTATCTTTAAAATAGCAGCTTAAGCTTTCACTCTCTTCATCACAGACAACTATCATTTCAGTTCGTTCTACTTAGAGGATCCACGCCAGAGACTTGCTGAGGCCACATACAAAAAATACTAGGTGGGACAGTGCCTCAGCAGTTAGTACTGCTGCCTCACAGCATCAGGATCCCACGTTCAATTCCAGCCTCGGGCAACTGTCCATGTGGAGTTTGCATGTTCTCCCCCTTGTCTGTGTGGGTTTTCTTCCACAGTCCGAACATGCTCAGGTTAGGTGGGGTGGCAAGATAAAATTGTCCCACAATGTCCAGGGACATGCAGACCATGAGCCATGGTAAAGCAGACTTCTGGAGATAGGATAGGGAGTTGGGTCTGGAGCGAATGTTTGGAGGACTGGTGCAGATCCAATGGGCTGAATGACCTCTTCTTACACTAGGGATTCTATGCTGAACAGATCTTTACTATTTTACTGTTTCGAATACTTTTCAACTTAGTTGATTTGTAAAGCATGTACGTTGTTGTGTATCTATAATCCACAAGCCTGATATTACCCTACATGTTTCCAACACATTGTCGCTGGTTACACATTCAACAGTACTAAATAGGGTCAGGATGGGAAAACTTGCACAACCATAAGTATGATGCCGAGATGTGTGTCACTCATGCTGCAACACAATTTTAGTTCCAAGTATCACAAATTTTGTGCAATGTCACATTGTAATCCTGGCACAGTAATTTACTGAGAATTGGACTATGACAAGCTTATTAAATTTTTGTTGGGATTTCTTGTACACCAGGATGAGCAGCAGTATTCCACACCGCCCTGTGGCCCAACATTTCAACTTCTCCTCCCACTCAGCCGAGGACATGCAGATCCTGGGCCTCCTTCACCGCCGCTCACTCACCACTCGACGCCTGGAGGAAGAACGCCTCATCTTCCACCTCGGAACACTTCAACCACAGGGCATCAATGTGGACTTCACCAGTTTCCTCATTTCCCCTTCTCCTACCTCACCCCAGTTCCAAACTTCCAGCTCAGCACTGTCCCCATGACTTGTCCTACCTGCCTATCTTCCTTTCCACCTATCCACTCCACCCTCCTCTCTGACCTATAACCTTCATCTCACCCCCATTCACCCATTATACTTTTTGCTACCTTCCCCCACCCTCCTCTCTGACCTATCATCTCCATCCCCACCCCCATTCACCTATTGTACTCTATGCTACTTTCTCCCAACCCCCACCCTCCTTTCATTTATCTATCTACCCTGCAGGCACTCTGCCTCTATTCCTGAAGAAGGGCTTTTGCCCGAAACGTCGATTTTCCCGCTCCTCGGATGCTGCCTGAACTGCTGTACTTTCCAGCACCACTCTGATCTAGATTCTGGTTTCCTGCATCTGCAGTCATTGTTTTTACCGAGCAGCAGTATTCATCTGGTCCTAGCAAAAATTAATTTGACTACCTTTGTATGGCAGAACAGACTCAAAAGACTAAGTGGCTTACTTCTGTTCTTCCCACATACCAGAGCTGACAGCTCCTTGAAGTTTCCTTTTGAGACATCTGGCATTTGATTACCAACCAATGAGCCACTAGAAACATTTCCTCCTTATTAGCTATCAAAGCAGTGTATGATTTTCAACATCAATATTCTCTGAACCTCCTACACAAAAAGGAAAACAACCTCAGTTTTCCCAGAAACAAAAACAAAATCTGCTGAAAAATCTCAGCAGGTTTGGCAGCATCTGTGGAGAAAAATCAATTACGATTTCAGGTCCAGTGACATCCCTTCACAACTGAATGGGCTTTTTCAGGTTTCTCACAATCGAAGTCCCTCATTTCATGTTTTCATGAAAACTCTTTCATCATTCCTCCAAGGCAATGAACACATTAAAAAAATGAAATCTCAAATGTAACACAATACTCCAGCAGAGGTCTGAGTGGGCAGGTTTAAACTCTACCGTCACTGATTCGTGACCTCTTTTGATGCAAGAATCTTGTGAAATAATTTCGGGTCCATATACATCGGGTATTGAGCGTCAGCCGAAACATGTGCAAGTTGTGTTGATTTCTAATTGGAAAATATAAAAAGTTGGCTGGCTCGATTTAAACAAGACCTCAAAAATATGCCTTTTAGGTTTGAACTCCTCCATCCTAGTGAAAAGACATCTGCTATTCACCTTATCTCTGCCCTCATAATTTTATAAAATCTGTATCATGTCAGCCCTCAATTTCATACATTCCAGTGAAAAAAGTCCCAGCCTACCCAGCCTCTCCTTATAACTCAAACCTTCCAGTCCCAGCAACATCTTTGTAAATCGTTCTGAAACCCTATCCAATTTAATGCTATCCTTCTTATAGCAAGGTGACCAGAACTGTATACAATACTCCAAAAGTGGCCTCACCAACATCCTGTACAACAACAACGTGACATCCCAACTCTGATACTCAATGGTCTGAGTATTGAAGGAAAGTGTGCTAAAATGCCTTCCTAATCACCCAGTCTGTGACACAACTTTCAAAGAACAGTATACCTGAACCATTCAGTCTGTCTGACAACACTTCCAAGGTCCTCCATTAACTGTAGGAGTCTGACCCCTGTTTATCTTACCAAAATGCAACATCTCGCATTTATCTAAATTAAACTCTGCCTGCCACTCCTCAGCCTGTTGGCCAAATTGATCCAAGATTGCTTTGTAATCTTGGATAATCTTCCTCACTGATGACCACACCTTCAATTGTGGGGTCATCTGCAAACTTACTAATTATACTTCCTAAATTCTCATCAAAATCATTGAAATAAATGACAAAGTGGACCCAGCATGGATCTTTGCGGAAAATCGGTGGTCATAGGCTTCCAGTCCAAAAACAATTCTCCACCACCACCCTCTGTCTCCTACCATCAAGCCAATTTTGTATCTAATGGGCTAACCAGTCTACCACTTGGAACCTCGTTAAAGGCTTTACTTAAGTAAATGTTAACAACATCGACCACTCTGCCTTCATTTATCTTTCTGGTCACATCCTCAAAAGACTCGATAATCGAGTTTGAGAGGCAAATTTCCCACACACAAAGCCACACTGACTGTTCCTAATCGGTCTCTGCCTCTCCAAATACACACAAATCCTATCTTTCAGAATCCCCTATCCAACAACTTATCTATCACTGATGGCAGAGTCACAGAGTTCCCAGGCTTCTCCTTACAGCCTTTCTTTAAAAAAGGGCACATCAACCACACTCCAGGCCTCTGGCACCTCATGTGTGGCTGTAGATTTCTGCTCGGGACCCTGCAATTTCTTCCCTAGCTTCCTGCAATGTCCTGGGATACATTCGATCAGGCCTTGGAGATTTATCCAACCTTATGTTTTTTAAAGACCTCCAGAACTTCCACTTCTGTAATATGGAAGGTTTTCAAGACATTTGTTTTCAACATTTATTTCCCCCAAGTTCCCTAGCCTCCATGTCTTTCACCACAGTTAATACTAACAAAATGTTTATTTAGTATCTTTCCTGTCTCCTGTGGTTCAACGCTCATTGAGTTTAAGAGGTCCTGTTCTCTCCCAAGTTGCTCTTCTTGTATTCGCAGAATCTCTTTGGATTATACTCTCATATCCCTCTTTTTGCCCTCCTGATTTCCCTCTTAAGAATGCCCATACTCCCCTTACACTCTTCTGGGAAATAACCTGATCCCAGCTGTCTGTTCCTGACATAGGCCTCTTTCTTATCATCGACCAGAGCCTCAATGTCTCTATTCACCCATTGTTCCATGATCCTATAAGCCTTTGCCTTCACGCTAACAGGAACATATGTTTTATCTCACTTTTGAAAATCTCCCACTTGACAGGCATTGCTGCAAACAGTCTATGCCAGCCATTGTTTGAAAGTTCCTGTCTCATACCATTGACATTGGCCTTACTCCAATTTAGAACTTTAACTTTTATACAAGGTCTATCCTTTTCCATAACTATTTTAAAACTAATAGAATTATGATCACTGCTCCCAAAATGCTCCTCCACAAACACTTCAGTCACTTGCCCTACCTTATTTCCCAAGAGATGTCCAAGTTTTGCTCCTTCTCTAATAGGTACTTCTACATATTTACCAAGGCAATTTTCTTGAACACAACTTCCTCCCAATCTAAGCCCTGAACAAATATATTGATCATTGTGGGGGAGAATGGAAAAAAAGAGCATATCACAGCAAAGTCCCAAGTTGATTGGTCAGTGAGTATCTACCTTAAGGATGTGTGCATATAGCTGGGTTAGTTCACTACTTTTAAAAAAAATGCATATAAATGTCTAGATTATTAAGAACCCCAGAAATTTTACTTATTTTAGCTAACTCTATGAAATGCATAGGAGAAAAAATGGATTGGTGAATAAGGTTGAGTGATCTGAGTTCCTAACAATTAATTTATAGAGAATAGTCTAAAGGCAGGCTAAGATTGTTAGGGGAGTTCAATTGTGTGAAACATCCCTCCAGGGAGGCATGTGGAATCATTAATGGCTCATGTGACCTACATGAACATGTGCAGAAAATGACTCATCTGTGAGAAGGCGTCCATTATCCCTTCTTATATTGACTAATGCATTTTCTGCATAAGAATACAAAAACTAGGAGCAGAAACAGGCAATATAGGTCCTTGAGCCTTCTCCACCATTTAAAATGATTATGGCTGATCCCATCGCGGCCTCAACTCCACTTTCTCGCCTGCTCTTCATTATCGTTCAACCCATCGATAATTAAAAATTTGTCTCCTTCTTAAATTTACTCCATGTCCTGGCATCCACCATACTGTCATGTAATGAATTCCACATATCCATGACACTGAGAAAATTAATTTCTCTTCATCTGTTTTAATATGATCAGTTGAAGAAACCAGAACTCCAGCAATTTTCAGGACAGGGATTGTAAAGAGTCAAAAGATCAGGGTCCACTTTGATATCAATGACTTAAATTAAGGGATAAAGTCCTGAAAGCGGAGTTTAGGGAGCTAGGAACAAGACTGAAAACCAAAAATTCTAAGACAGTAATCTCATTGCTTGCAGTCCCACATGCAAGTATAGAAATAATATGATTGCACAAATTAACATGTAGGTGGAGTAATGACGCAGGAGGGAGGGCTTTAGATTTCTGGTCAGATGAACCTTTGTGAGGATGGTTACACCTTAGCAGGACTCACACTGTCATGGGTATTTTCTTGTGGGTTAAAGATAGTTTGTCAATGGGTTGGAGCCAGAGAGGTAATACATATAAATTGGTGACAGAAACTTAAGTAAATAGGTATGATCTAGTTGCCATGAAGTAGGCATGGCTGAAGTGTGACCAAGGTTGGAATTTGAATACTCAAGGGCATTTGATATTTAGGAAGGGCAGGCAAAAAATAAAAAAGAACTAAAACTATTATAAAAACATGCGATAACTGGATATTTCAAATTTTGGTCAGCAGTGAACATATAGTGTCTGTTAGTTACTATCGTTATAATTGTCTGCAGTGGTTCCTTGGACAATGACAATATGACTTACAATTATTAGACAGTCAAAACAGTATTCCAGACTCCAAACTTATAAAATTAAAAATTCAGTGCCAAAGAGGTTTTTCATAAGAAATTATGACTTGTCACAATTAGACATTCACACACATTTGAATGAACAAGCCTGTTCCCTGCCATGTTAAATGAATACAGTAAGTACCAGAATGTCATGTTTGAACACAGTCTTTCAAGGTAACAGTGTAATAAATAACATGGAGGAACAGATTAAGTCAGACAGCAACATCCTGATGTTTGTATTTAACAGTACATACAAGTTGTTCTGCTGTAACGCGTGAGGAGAAAGTGAGGTCTGCAGATGCTGGAGATCAGAGCTGGAAATGTGTTGCTGGAAAAGCGCAGCAGGTCAGGCAGCATCCAGGGAACAGGAGAATCGACGTTTCGGGCATAAGCCCTTCTTCAGGAATCCTGAAGAAGGGCTTATGCCCGAAACGTCGATTCTCCTGTTCCCTGGATGCTGCCTGACCTGTTGCGCTTTTCCAGCAACACATTTCCAGCTGCTGTAACGCGTGTTTTGTCAGCATGAATTGGCTATAAAGTGATTGATGAATTGTGGACATTCTTTGTGGACATTGTTTGTGGGCATCTACTGAATGGGTATACAGAGGAACCTCTATTGTCTGAACATGATGGGCAGTATTTCATTCAGATAATTGATCACTCGGTTAACTGATTCAATGCCTGTCCTCTGGGACTCGGAGTTTTCTGAAGTTGGCTTTTTCCTCGCTCTGCCTGACTTACTTCCTCTCTCCATCTCAGGGTTTGTTTCTGAGCAGATACACACTTGTAAGGGACCAGCAGCATTGCTGTAGCCTCTCCCCACTGCTGCTTCCCGTCAATGGGATTGACAGAGTGAGCACTTGCTATGTCCGCTCCCTATTTAGGAGACTAGGCAACACCCCCCCACCCCTGCAATGGAGAGGGCTGCCGAATTGGACACCAACAGCGTTTTTCTTTGGTGGTGGTGGTTGGGGGGGGGGGGGGGAAAGAGAGGGGGTGAATCTCAAAATAACACACACACAGCTGCACACCCAACATGTGGACAAGCCCCCCTTCTGCCCTGTACGGGACAATGTTGGAGAGGTTATCTGGGGAATGGGGGTATAGGGCACACACCTGTGTAGAACTCCAGGGAAAGTGTCGGGTGGTCAGTCATTTGGATTCAGTGCCTGGGTTTCAGGATGGTCCACGACTGTTCTCAGCAGCATTTCAGTAAGCCAAATTCACTTTTAATCATTGTAAGCAAAAGACGTGATCAGTATTGGTAACACCTCTTTAATGTAATGTTTCTATCAGGATCTTGAGATCTTCTTCGAATAATCAAGGCTCCACTGTAATGATTTTGTATTAGCGATCTTCTACCGTGCAATTTTCTATAGCGCAAATTTGCGGGGGAACCCAACTGTCGCGTTATAGCTGAATAACCTGTATACTGATGGCAGTTGTTCTCCTATTGTCATTTTAATACAGCAATTGCTGATGTCTACACCATTATTCTTACTGCAAAACCTGTGTCATGCTCATTCTTTCTGCCTTAACAGAAATGATACTCTTATACAAAGATTACTTTGTAAACACAGCAACTTCTGGTTACAATTATACGTAGTTCTCCCATAACGCTGCAGTTGTGCCACAGTTCCAGCAAAACTTTGCTTAATAGAAATAATGTTCTATGGGAAAAGTGAGGTACAGACCGGCAAAAAATATTGCTCAAAAATCATTCAAGTCTAATGTAAAGTATAGCACAGCCTGAATGAAGGCTGAAATCATATTTATTAACAAAACAAAAGTAAATTTAACTAAAATCCAAGAAAGTTGCTCTCTTATAGTACCTTTCACAGAA
The DNA here is from genome assembly GCF_037043375.1 of Chiloscyllium plagiosum. NCBI lineage: Eukaryota > Metazoa > Chordata > Chondrichthyes > Orectolobiformes > Hemiscylliidae > Chiloscyllium > Chiloscyllium plagiosum. The sequence continues at coordinate 41,675,553 of NW_028270148.1, forward strand.
AGCTGCTCTGCTGGCAACTGATATTGTGCATGCCCAGAACATCACAGAGACATCGGCACATATGCAGAATGGCACAAAGACTGGCACCAACGTAATGCATGCGCAGACACTAGCGCAGAACCGTAAGAACACCGGTGCATGCACGAAACAGCGCAAAGATTTTGGCTCGCATGTCGGTGCATGCACAGAATGAAGCACATAAACCAATCTCCACAGGAATCGTGCTATTGCCAACGGAGATAAGCATTCTCCAAAATAATGTTCCCTAATTCTTCAGTGACGTTATAGCCAATCGTGCTACCAAAATGCACGTTATCCCAGAACTACCTGCATAAGGGAAAATAAGCTTACCATTTAACACAATCTGTGTGCCCTAGATAATGCCTTTGAGTCCTCTCCTCAACATTGTACAGCACCACAATAGATGCTATAAAATAGATAATTTCTCCAGTTGGGAGGAGGTAGATATTGGAACGACAGTCCCTTCCTCGATAGCCATATCTATTTTCGGTTAGTTAAGGCCGTATTCAAAAGAAATATATTTAATGCACCATGAACTTTGTGCTTAATGACCGAACAAGTCTATCTAGTAAGCAATTGAGTTGTACAGCCTAGAAGAGGCCACTCTGATACAAACATAAAGCAATACAAGTAGCTGCTTCCTTGTGAGAAACAGAGCTCACAATATAATAAATTTCAATCCGAGTCAAATTTTGAAGCAGCGAATTTTATTGAAATGTTCTTGCAAGAAGGGGTGACGAGCAAGTAGCCACGGCAATCCAGAAATCACTCCACAATTTATACAGTTTAATTCTCGGTAGTGGCCCGTTTATCTTATTGGCCTTCAAACCTATCAATATTCCTTGTGTTCTGTCCCTGCCCAGGTGCGCTCCGCCCTTGTTTACTTCTCCCCCTATTCCAAACCAGGCGACCCTCCCCCCTATAAGTGACTTGGTTCGCCTCAGTGCTGACATGAGGGAAATTTGCTGAGCTTGGAATATCTTGATGTTCTTCTTCAACTTATCTATTTGTCTGTAACATCTTCCATTGTATGCAGGCACGTTCCATTCTTGTATGCACATTTTAGCTAACTCAGAAGAAACTATGTATCCCTTTACATAGTCTTTGTTCTTGCATATACATTTTAGCTAACTCAGCTCTTTGCTGAAACAATTATACACTGGTGTAGGTTAGTTCATTCACCTTGCATAAGCAATTATGCTTGCAGAAGTAATACTACTTTACCTATATCCCATATTCCTGAAACTAAATAGCTTGAAAGTACTTACAGTGAAGACAAACTGCTTGTTTTGTAAGAACCCATACAACTGCTTGTTTCGTACGAAAAACTGTTTTTTACCTCACAAGGTTAGAGGTCCCCGGTATCAACCGTTAAATCAGTTCAATATTGGAACTAATCATTGTCAGAACTAAGGAAACTGATTAAAGGGCAGAACTGGAGCCTGCTAGGACCAGAGTTATTTTCTCCTACTTGCTACTACAAACAAACTTTTGCTAAGGAATTAAGGTTGATTGATAACTTCTGCAAAGTAGTTAGAGGTGCATTCATTTAGCATGCGTCCTTGAAAAAAATTCTCTCAGTTTACGAACTGTCTAATGAACATGAAGTTTGCAAGACCGCTGTGTGCTGGGAAAAGTTCTTGTGGTGTAAAATGGAATAGCGAAGTGGGTCTTGTGATTCATTCTGAATCTTGCTTGATAACAAGTCTGGGTCGATTGATTACTATGGGGGGATGAGATCAAAACGGATGTATTGGGAAGATAATGCAAGATGTTTGAAGTGGATAACCTCAATAGAAGGAGACAGAAAGGCCATTTGTCTTTAATGTTCACCATGCAAAATACTTGTGCGCAGATGGAGAGTGCAGGATAGTGAAGCTATTGCAGGGTTCATAGATTCACCTAGTTTTGGAGAGAGGAAGGGCTGTCTGGGATGACCCTCAGTGAAAACTAATTCAGGGATTAGAAATTATCAGCTGGCAAAAGAGAAAGGAAGTAAGGCATCAGGGACTCAGGTTATGTTTGGACTTTTTTTTAAAGAGAATCCTGTTCAATTAAGGGACAGAAGAGAGTATAACCATGGAGATGAATTGTCGGTTATTTAAAAGTTGAACGGAGCATCTTTTCTGTTGTTTAGAGTATAAATTACTTATTGAAGTGAGAGATGGTGGTTTTAGTTTATTACAGAAGTCTTAGTGAATTCTTGTGAAATCTTTTCAGTCAATGGAAATTCAAGTATCTTTTTAAAAGCTTTGGCCTCTATTAGAATTTTACCAACTGAAGTGTGGTTTTTAAAACCTTATTTTCCTCAAAGAATTTTATTTTAACAAATAGTATTGTTACTTAATAGGAGTAGTTATAATCTACAAGACTGGCAATGGGTTTATTTTTTGATGTAAGAACAATGTTTCTGAACAAGTGTCAAACACCCTTATGACTCGACAGGATTATCAAAGATTATCTACAAATCCTTTCACTGACTTGCTTCATATCTCTCCTGTACCATTTATTCCTCTAACCTCATCACCTTTACTCTACCAATTCTAGTTCAAAGGACAAAGTTGTCATTTGCCTCAGCCCTTGTCCCTACCAATCTGACATTAAGCCTCTTCAGTTGTCCCTTTTAAAAAAAAAACTCATTCATTTGATATGGGCATTGCTGGCTAGCGTTTATTGCTTGTCCCTAGTTGCCCTTGAAGGTGGTAGCAAGCTGCCTTTTTGAACTGCTGCAGTTGTGTGCTATACATAGACCTGCAATGCTCTAAAGGAAGGAATTCTAGCATCTCAACCCAGGACACTGAAGGAACCATGATATATTTCCAAGTCAGGATGGTGAGTGACTTGGATTGGGAACTTTCAGGTTGTGGGGTTCCCATGTCTCTGTTGCTCTTGTCCTTCTAGATGGAAGTGGTTGTGGGTTTGCAAGGCAGTGTCTAAAGACTTTTGATGAATTTCTGCAGCACATTGTGTAGATAGTACACACTGTTGCTACTGAGTATCAATGCTGGAGGGAACGAATGCTTATTGATGTGGTTCCAATCTAAGCAGTCTACTTTTTCCTGGATGATGTTGAGCTTTTTTTTTGATTGTTGGAGCTGTACCTATTTGGCTACTGGGGAGTATTCCTTCACACGCCTGACTTGTGCCTTTTAGACAGTAGACAGGCTTTGGGGAGTCAGGAGGGGAATTACTTGCTGCAATATTCCTAACTTCTGATATGCTCTTGAGCCACTATATTCAGAAAGTGGGACCAGTTCCTGGTTAACGGTGATCCCTAAAATGGTGATAGTGGGGACTTCAATTATGGTAACACCACTGAATGTCAAGAGTCGATGGTTAAATGGTCTCTTGTCGGAGGTGATCATTGCCTGGCGTTTGTGTGGTGCAAATATTACGTGCCACTTGTAAGTCCAAGCCTGGATATTGTTCAGGCCTTGTTGCATTTGAACACGGACTGCTTCAGTATGCAGAGAGTTGTGAGTGGCACTGAACATTGTGCAATCATTAGCAAACACCCCCACTTCTAAACTTATGATGAAAGGTCATTGATGAGGCAGTTGAAGATGGTAAGGCCTCTTTTATGAAAGTTTTCAATGCACTTTAGCTAACTGCAGTAACAGAGGGCGGAATTTGATTTTAATATATTGAATGCTCTTGTGCCACAATGGTTATGGAAAACTAAGCAAGTGGAAGCTGAGATAAAGATGGAGTGAAAATGCTTGAAAAATGGAGATGGGCAGTCTATGAGTCGTGCAGAGACAATAGTAAACAAAAGAACAGGACAGTCCTGAACAGGTCATTTCACTCCTGAGTAAATTAAGGTACCACCACCACGATGTATCAATGTGAGATTCCACTTTACACCAAAACATATCTAAATTTCTGACTGGTATACAAATATATACAATGCAAAGTGATTAAGGGCCCATTAATTGTCTTCTATATTCGTGTGATTGCAAACATATTTCCAAAAAAAGTCAAGGATACACCCACTCCAGCTTTAGCTTCTCAGAAGGCAGTTCTGACTTCATTTCATCATAATTTGATACATCCGAAGGAATGTACATTGTGATAGGACGTCCACGCATGAACATCTTGATCATATCTCCCTCTGTTCAAAATAAAAAATATCTTGTTAGCTTTAAAATGATTTAATTGTTTTGTAATAGGATAGGATAGTATTTTGTGCTACAAGCAATGCAAATTACTTGACTATTCGTAAAGATAAAAATCACAACATCAGGTTATAGTCCAACAGGTCTAACTAGAAGCTCTAGCTTTCGGAGCGCTGCTTCTTCATCAGGTGGTTGTGGAGTACACAATTGTAAGACACAGGATTTATAGCAAAAGTTTACAGTGTGATGTAACTGAAATTATACATTGAAAAATGCCTCGATTGTTTGTTGAGTGTCTCATCTGTTAGAATGACCACGATACCTTGCTCAAAAACTGCATGAATTCATGTAAGACTGTGAACTCACTTTTTAGATTAGAATCAGTCTAAACATTATGGCACAGATAGGGAGCACGGGGGGCTAACACCTTCAACATCTCAACATCTTATCTGGCTGACACCAATTGTTACAGTTAACCTTGCGAATGTAACTTTTAAAAAAAGTTTGTGATTTAAATATGAAAGAAGTGAAACTATCATGGTCATTCTAACAGATGAGAGACTTAACAAACAGTCAAGGTACTTTTCAATGTATAATTTCAGTTACATCACACTGTAAACTTTTGTTATAAATTCTGTGTCTTACAATTGTGTCCTCCACAACCACCTGAAGGAGCGGCGCTCCAAAATCTAGTACTTCCAATTAAACCTGTTGGACTATATCTGGTGTTGTGTGATTTTTAACTTTGTACACCCCAGTCCAACAACAGCATCTCCAAATCATAAAGATAAAGCAGCAGTTAGGCACTTAAATGTGTCACAATACAAATAGCTAAATCTTGGATCATGACATTTGAAACCATTTAACAATGTTACACTTCATACAAACCACCTAAGTTGGCAATTTGTTGTGATCTAAATCTGTTTCTTTTTAAATGGAGCAAATTACTTTGAGCTATCATCACTTAACTGAGAAATATCAACCTTCTACAGAGAATAACCTTCCATAGATTGATTTCTGGCTTTGCCACAGAATGTGATCTGGTTTCTTTAATTTTCAAAAGAAGAAAGGATAATGTTGTAAGCCTCTAGGTAACTTCAGGAGTACTATTCTTACATTTAAATGGAAAAATGATGTGTAATGCCACCATTGATTTAATGAACGTAAAGGGCTACGAAAACATCACAGCCAGAAATTTCTGACTTACTGATTTGAAATGGACAAGTTGAGTAAAACAGCATAAAAGCCCAAATTAGATATGCACCACATACAGATCAGTTAAAAGCAGGGATAGGTCAAGGAGGAAAATCTAAATCTTTGAGCCCAGATGGCTGGAAGAATGGCTGTCAAAGCCAGGATGGGGTGGGGTGGGGCAGAGATATGTAAGAGATCACAACTGGAAAAAGGCAGAGCTCTTAAATGGTTGTCATGTTGGAGTTGTTGCAAAGATGGGAAGGGATAAGATCTGAACATGAGGATGAGAATTTACACAAAATAAAATCGATTTGCTGGTGCAATGCAAGCAATGCCAGCAAAACAGAGAGCTGATGGGTGAGAGTAGAACGGAGTCCAAGTTTCAATACAAAGATGGACAATCGTACTAGGATGGAAATAGGCAGCCTTTAAGATGAAGAGGAAATTTATCTCATGGCTAAACAGGATGTTGAGGTTGCCAAAAGCTTTGTTCAGGGTGAGCCAATGATTAGGAAACAGATTTATGATAGGTGTCCAAAGAAAATAGCTTTAATCTTCTATCAGCTGAATGTCAAAAAAAATTACAATTCAACCAGAATTGAATGCAACACCAGTCTGAGAAAAGAGGAAATTTGTTCTATATCTTATCAATTAAATTCAGATGATGAAAATCTATTCGTTAATCTGTCATGACCCAATAAGTTTTCTATTTCTGCAGGTAAACAGCCAAACTACTTTGTTATTTATGCCAACATTAAACTAGGTAAGCACCATGCAATTAGGATGTGAAATGAGGAAAATGCCATCCGAAATACAAAAGAAATGCCTCTACTTCAGCCCATATTTTACTTCCCAAGTAGGAAACCATTGGTTTAATACATCTGGTACATTTGTAAAGTGCAGCCTCTGAGCATAGATTGACTAGAGAATAAATGAAAAGGAGGTGGTACAGAAAATGAATTGAAAGTTGGGATGTCATACAGTGTTGCATAGACAAACATTTAAAAATGCCAATATTAATTTAATTTGATGAATACAAATCTAAAGAATTCCTTTAATGAGTAACAAACATCAAAACCTGAATAATGAAATTTATATTGCTGATTTTTTTCAAAAATTCGACAAGTTAAAAGGATGCTGAAAATTATGAAAAAGTTAAATCAATGAAATTTAGTTTAATGAGAAAGTTCAGGTATTCACATCATCTGAATGATTACATACAGTGATACTTTCCAAATCAGTTGAAGTGCAAATGAATATTTAATTTCATTATTGTAACAAAGATATTTAGGTTTAGTAAATAAGTCCTAAGTATGCAAGAGGCGTGCAGGCATATGCATGCATACTTCACAAGTCATTTTACAGCATTTCATATTAAATTAGTACAATTTTATTAAAACTATTTTGATTACTGCTTTAATAGTATTCCTTCAAAATTCACCAATGTACGAGTTAGACTGACTTGAGATATTACATAAGAAATAGCATAACAAACTTAGTTCCACAGATTTCAAAGACTGCCATTATTAAATGTACCCATTACCTTGTATGCAACTAGATATCAAACTAATTCCACTATAGATGAAGTTCGAAACATGAAGAATGATTAGAAATAAGAATAATCTAGAATAACTGGAAAAACACTGACATTACTGGTGCAACAGTTAATGCATTAGTAAATTATTTAAAATGTTAAGATTTGTTATTGCAAGCTCTTTGACAACTTGTCAAACACGGTGGCCCAGTGGTTAGCACTGCTGCCTCACAGCGCCTGTAGACCCGGGTTCAATTCCCGACTCAGGCGACTGACTGTGTGGAGTTTGCACATTCTCCCCGTGTCTGCGTGGGTTTCCTCCGGGTGCTCCGGTTTCCTCCCACAGTCCAAAGATGTGCGGGTCAGGTGAATTGGCCATGCTAAATTGCCCGTAGTGATAGGTTAAAGGGGTAAAGGTAGGGGTATGGGTGGGTTGCGCTTCGGCGGGTCGGTGTGGACTTGTTGGGCCGAAGGGCCTGTTTCCACACTGTAAGTAATCTAATCTAATCTAATCTTGTCATAACCAGCATTTAAATGTTGGCGTACATTGATATTCAGGTCATAGTACGTTCAAGAAATTCAATATGATCAGGGCAAGTTGGAATGTGGAAACTCAGTCTTTGAAGAAAGCTAAAGATCGATAAGTTTTGAATACCAGTGACATAAAATAATTTTGTAGATAGTGTGGGCAAAAGGCATTAAAGTGTTTGACCAGCTATGATCATGTTGAATGCAGAAGGCCCAACAGCTTGAATGGCCTACTCCTACGTTCTACACCCAAATAGCACATAGAAGTAAAGGACGGTGTTAAACTTCTTCAGTATGGATATATTTAGGTGTGAAAGAAATTCTTATGTATAATGGTATTTTCAAAGATCACATACATATTAATGGTGTGGAATAAGCACGGGGTAGGTGGTTAGTACTTATTCCATGAAAAATATGGTTCTCTTGGAAACGTTAACTTGTTTATTCACTCGTGGGATGTGGGCATTGCTCACCAGGCTCGCATCAATTGGCCACCCATTAATGCCCTTCAGAAGGTGACGGTGAGCTGCCTTCTTGAACTGCTGCAATCCACGTGCTGTAGGTAGACTCACAATGCTGTTAGGAATTCCAGGATTCTGACTCAGCAACACTGTAGGAACTGAGATATGTTTCCAAGTCAAAATGGTGAGTGGCTTGGAGGGGAACTGGCAGATACTGGTGTTCCCACGTATTTGTTGCCCTTGTCTTGCTGAATGATAGTGATCATGGTTTGGAAAGTGCTGAGTAAGGATCATTGGTGAATTTCTGTTGATGGTACACACTGCTACTACTGTCTATCAGTAGTAGAAAGACTGGATGCTTGTGGATGGTGCCAATCAAGCGGGTTGCTTTATCCTGAAGTCAAGCTCGAATGTTGTTGGATCTGCACTCATCCAGGCAAGTAGGGAGTGTTCCACCACACTCCTGACTTGTGCTGTGTAGATGGTGGACAGTCTTTGGAGAGTCAGGTGGTGAGTTAACTAGCACAAGACATAGAGGGTACCTCATGCTGAAAAAACTTATTTGGACATGTAAGGTATCATTAAAACTGAACTTGACTGCTCAACTTGCTAATTTCTTAAATTCAGTGAATACAGATTAAGAAAATGGAAGCATATTCATATTACCAGGTTATTGCAATATGGTGCAAATGTAGTTGGCTTCCTTCTTTGCTCCATTCACAAATAAGGTGTCATGAAAAACCACATAAAAGCTACACTTTAAGCATAGAGCTATCTATAAAATAGTCTGTAGCACCAAATCTCTCCAAACATTACTTTGAGATCCACAGGCATTTATGTGGATTTCTTATCTATAGTACCTGTGTCTAAGTAAAAGTGCACAGAATAAAACTGCCACAGTTCAGCACTCGGTTCAGAAAGCAGAAGCTGTGAAAAAGGTTCGACTTATCATAAGTTGGAAACTTGGGTTCTAAAGAACAGAAAATATCTTCGGCTTTAAGTTTGAGTTGCATTTCTATATTGTGTGTCAATATGGGAAGGCCATGACATTAGTATCGTTTTTGAGTTCTGCGAATGGTACTGTGACTTCTGGAGACTTGTTTACATGCATTTAAATTAGATTTTTTTTTAAAAAGGCCCTTGAGGTGATTCCTGAAGAAGGGCTCATGCCCGAAACGTCGATTTCCCTGCTCCTTGGATGCTGCCTGACCTGCTGCGCTTTTCCAGCAACACATTTTCAGCTCTGATCTCCAGCATCTGCAGTCCTCACTTTCTCCTTGAGGCGAATAGTCAGTACATTCAAAATGAAGGTAGAAGAAAGAAAAATAAATGGGCTTTTGCCATACAATACAGTGTCCCATTGTATAGGGAACAAAGACAGACTCAGTCAGGTCAGGGAGTATGTATTTAGCTTCAGTTAGAGCAAACAGGTGCTGCTGCTTCAGAACTTACCAAAGGTCAGGGCTAGAGAACTGTTTGAGTGGTTTAAGAGAAAAAACATTTTGAGTTCTGAAAGAGGGCCACTGGAAAAGTTAAACGATTTCTCTACACAGATGCTGCCAAGCCTACTGAACTTTAAAGTGGATATAGGATGACCCTTTACTGAGATTTAATATGTGTAGCCTGACTGGGTGGAGGAGGGCACTGAGGAGGGAGTTGGGCTGTTATCTGAAAAGGGAAAGTGTGCAGGAGAATGGCACAGAGTTGTATATCACGGACACAGACCCAACCAGTCCATGCCAACCACAAAGAGCCAGTGGGCCAAATGCCCTATCATGTTGCTGAAAGTAAAAGGGCTGAAGCTCTATTTCTGATTTTTGTTTGAAGTCTGCTTTGAAAACTTCTATAGGTCCTTTTTGTTTTAAAACTTTGTGGGGAAACTTTTATGTTCTGTCCATATAATGGCAGCGTCCTGTGAATGCCATGATGAACAAATAAGTGTAAAACGATAATCTACAAACCAGGTATTACTGAGATCTGACAGAGCGAATATTACAGCAACTGGTATAATAAAGCAATGCTTGAGCATGGAATCCAACCTCATGCCATATAAAGGGAATTTGAAATCTAGCAGTTGAGGCTACCTTGTTGAATGATTTTAAAGGCAAAGATTTTTGAACAGGAAAGGAATTAAGGATTATAGTGAGTGGGTGGTCAAGTGGAGATGAGTCTATGAAGAGTCCTATTGAATGGCACAGCAGCTTGGGGGGGGCCAGTCGGCCAACTCCTGCTCCTAGTTCTTATGCATTGCTGCCCTTGTGAAAACAAGTGGTACCATTTTACCAAGTCAGAGTTGAACAATTCTATAAAGCAGGTAAAAATTAGACTGCAGATGCTGGAAACCAGTCTAGATTAGAGTGGTGCTGGAAAAGCACAGCAGGTCAGGCAGCATCTGAGGAGCAGGAAAATTGACAGTTTGGGCAAAAGCCCTTCATCAGGAATAGAGCATTACAACTGCAGAAAACACAAGTTTTAATTTTTTTTTTTATAAATCCAATGGACTATAAATGTGTTCAAATTGCAGCAGAATTAGCAGATATAAAATTGGCTTTCTCAAATCCTATTGTAATTCTTTTTGTAGCAAGAACTTGCAGATGTTAAAATAAATCCATAAACATGCTGCAATGAGCCTGAGACACATCTTAAGGGCTTTCTTTTCTTCCTTGTTTGCTCCATTTCCCATTGAATAATTGTCAATAAAATATTTAATTGTGAACTCACTGACTCCCACAGCTACCTGAACTAAACATCCTCAAATGTTACACCTTCTAAGTATGCAATTGCATTTACCCAATTCCTCCATCACATCTGTTCCAATGAGGCTTTTACAATCCATATTTTTGATACATCTTTCATTTTCTAAACCAGGAAATCTACTTCTCTCTCCTGCAAGCTGGGTTATCAGAGTTCTCGAACATATTTCCTGTACATCTGCTTTCATCCCTTCCCATCTTTCTAAGAAAGAAAGGGTGACTCATTCTCATCTTATCTGCTACCAGCCTCCACAATCAAAGGATCATCCTTTATTACTTCTGCCAACATCACTAAACATATCTTCCCTCCCTTTTCTTATCAGGATTTCTAAAGAAGCATCCCTTCACCATCACCCCAAATGCCCTATCCCCATTGCGACTTTCGAGCATTGCCTCAAGTCTCTAGTCACTTAATATCTTCCATATCCAGTCCTATCACAAACTTTGTTTTATTCTTTTTCCCAGCCCATCCCACTTCACCCATATAAAGCTGATACATTTCAAACATACTTCCAAGTTGATGAAAAATCATAAAACAAAACATTAACACTTTCTTTTCCCTTCACACATGCTACTAGGCCTGTTGGGTCTTTCTTGAATTTTAAACATTGCTGAAAAGAGATACAAGTTGTTGAAGTTTTCCACTTAAGTTGTCATATGTGCCTTTGTACTGACAAGTGCACGGTGAAGAGCTTCTATAATGCCTCCCTTTCCATCAATATTTCAGTTCTGTTACCAAGTGACTATAGTATTTCCTGTTTTTACTTTAAAACGCCTGGATCCACAGCATTTTGCTTTTGTTTACATCTTAAAAGGTATTCAGAACTTTGGAATGCTACATGGTAATAATGGGCATTAGAAACAGAATGGTGGGGGACTTACATTTTCCAATGAAGATTTCCATTAAGTTAATGAGCACGAACATCACTCAAAATTGAGCAAATCAATTACATACTTATTTTGTATACTTAGAATATTTCGGTTTAATTCAGAAAGTATCATATTAATACTTGGGCTACAAACATTCCCTTGATTCTCATCTCCAGATGATAATGGTGCACAAAAGAATCATCAAGATTGATACTGTAGTCCTCAATCCCGGCTGTGCTGTTAAGAGACAAGCGACTTGAGGCAATGGTGAAGGGATGCTTCTTTAGACATCAGCCTGCAATAAGGAACAGGTCAGCTGACTGAGCATTAAATGCACGCTCAGAGTATTAAAGCTTGTATAGGTGTTGAGTGTTATAAAGTCATGCTTTACATCAAAAACTTCACTTATTGAGATGAAACTATTAGTTGAGATTTAAAAGACGGAACAACAGCTCTTCAATGTCTTAAAACAGCAAATAAGATGGCCAACATGATTGTGCCCCACAAATTCTAAAGTCATTATAAAACAGAGCTGAGGATTAATCATGTGTCTCCTAACCACAGAGCTGAAAACAAAGTGCTTTGACCTTTGGGTAACAGGTCAGATGATGAGTAGTGATAACCAGCTAACCTGCTTCTGCTTCGCAAACTATTTTTCTTTAGGCCACCAAGCAAATGCACCGAAAAGGACTAAATCAGTTGCAGATTGAAAATGAAAAGTTCTGGTAACATTGTCATGGCCCCATTGAAACATGCAAGATTCTGAGGAAACAAAAACAAATTGCTGGAAACCTCAGCATGTGTGGCAGAAGAAATCAGTTACCCTTCTTCAGAATACCTAGGAAACGTAGTTTTGATTAATGCCGAAGATGGCCGGGGGGGGGGGGGGGGGGGGAAGAACGTAGGAGAGGAGAACACGGAGGATTAGGAGTAAACATTAGGTGGAGATAAGTGCCTGAAGAGAGAGAAGAACAGAACAGTTGAACAGACAAAGGAGTGGATAACAGTCAGCCTAGGAGAATGAATGGTTGCTAATGGGACTATTAGTGGCTAACAATAGGTAGTGTATAATAGCAACCATGGCATAACAAGGCCTGATGTGTGGGGTTGGTTAAGGACTTGGGGGAATGTGCCTTGAGTCCTAAAATTGATTATACCCTTTTGGACTCTATCGAGTTAGAGTTACCAAGCAGAAAATGATGTACTGTTCTTTGAACTCGTGCTGAGCTTCCCTGGTTCACTGTAGCAAGCCTGAGGCAGAGGAGATGTTGGCCTCAGGATGGTGTACTGAAATGGTAAACAACTGGAAACTTCAGGGTCTTTTTGCAGCCAGAATGCAGGTGTTCTGTAAAACTGTTACCCAATCCACACTGCATTTCCCCAATGATGAGGAGACCACATTGTGAGCAGCAAATGCAGTAGATTTAGGTTGAGTGAAGTGCAGGTAAAGCACTGCTTCACCTCAAGGTGTTTGTCTGGATTCTTGGATTCTGAACTGGGAGGAAATAAACAGGCATTCTGGATTAGTGGTGCTGGAAGAGCACAGCAGTGCAGACAGCATCCAAGGAGCAGTAAAGTCGACGTTTCGGGCAAAAGCCCTTCACCACTAATCCAGAATATGGTTTCCAGCATCTGCAGTCATTGTTTTTACTTAATGGAAATAAACAGGCATTCTGGATTAGTGGTGCTGGAAGAGCACAGCAGTGCAGACAGCATCCAAGGAGCAGTAAAGTCGACGTTTCGGGCAAAAGCCCTTCACCACTAATCCAGAATATGGTTTCCAGCATCTGCAGTCATTGTTTTTACTTAATGGAAATAAACAGGCAGGTGTTCCACCTCCTGCAACTACAGTGGAAGCTGCTGTGGGGCGGTGTGTCCCCCAGTGTCTGTGTGTGCATGCGTCTCTCCGTTGGGATTGAAGAAGATCGGTCCAGGTTGTCCTAGAGGAAACTGTCTTTGCAGAAGGCTGACAAGGGAGAGGAGGGTAATGTGCAGCTCATAGTGGCATTCCACTGGAGGTGGCAGAAATGACAGCTAATAATCCTCTGGCTGTGGATGTTGGTAGGATGGTAGGCTTATAAACCAAGCAGACACAGGTGCCAAGAGCGGCAGGGTGGCTCAGTGGTTAGTACTGTTGCCTCACAGTGCCAGGGACTGAAGTTTGATTCCAGCCTCGAGTGACTGTCTGTGTGGAGTTTGCACATTGCCCCCGCATCTGCATGAGTTTCCTCCCACAATCCAAAGATGTGCAGGTCAGGTAATTAGCTGTGCAAAACTGTCCATAGTATTAGGTGCATTAGTCGGGGTAAAACACATGGAAATAAGTCTGGGTGGGTTACTCTTTGGAGGTCGGTGTGGACTTGTTAAGCCAAATGGCCTGTTTCCACACTGTAGGGAATCTAATCTAAAAATCACAGTGGTTAGTACTGCTGCCTCACAATGCCAGGGAACTGGGTTGGATTCCAGCCTTGGTTGACTGCCTGCGTGGTGTTTGCACATACCTCCAAATGCTCCAAGTTCAAATATGTGCAGCTTAGGTGGATTGGCCATGCTAAATTGTCTATAGTGCCCAGGGATGTACAGGTTAGCTGGGTTAACTATGGTAAGTGTAGGGTATAGGGGATTGAATGGGATAGGATGCTCTTCAGAGGGTTGATGCAGACTCAATGGGTCAAATGGCCTCTACCTGCACTGTGGAGCTTCTATGATTACGATTGCATGTAAAAGAGATGCAAACAAAGCATGACGCTCAGTCAGTAACTTCATTCACTTTCCCTTTCCATTCTTTATGGAAGCTTGAGCTCTGCCTGTTTTTGGTCATTTATATGACTATGGGACAGTGTTTATAAGATTTAACCTAGCAGTTACTTACTCAATGAAACCAATGCATATCAACATCTTTAAACTCATCTTAACACAGAAAGACCATCAGATTCAGTCTGAAATTATTCAAGGTATCAATCTACTGAACAAGTGTACCACTTGTTGGGGGTGGCACGGTGGCTCAGTGGTTAGCACTGCTGCCTCACAGCACCTGGGTCCCAGGTTCGATTCCAGCCTCGGGCGACTGTGTGGAGTTTGCACATTCTCTGCGTGGGTTTCTTCCCACAGTCCAAAGATGGGCAAGTCAGGTGAATTGGCCATGCTAAATTGCCCATGCTAAATTGCCCATAGTGTCAGGTGCTTTAGTGGGAGGGAAATGAGTCTGGGTGTAGACTGGTTGGGCTGAATCGCCTGTTTTCACACTGTAGGGAATCTAATCTAATCACTGATTTGTTTGGACTTTTAAAACTTCTTTACCTATTCTTCCACATTGCAATTATTCGCTTTTAAAGCATTACAAAACGAAACTGTCCACGTTCATTATTCACAGTCACAGCAATGAAACACCACTGTTTTGGCAGACATACACTTCACACAAAAACCCGATCATGGTCAAACAAAAAGAGGAAACCAAACAAGTCCACTCCGCTTTGTGCATGGGAAATCTTGTCTCGTGAACTTGATTGAGTTTTTTGAACAAGTAACGAAAAGGATTGATGAGGGCAGAGCAGTGAATGTGATCTATATGGATAAAAGCAAATTATTGCGGATGCTGGAATCTGAAACCAAAAGAGAAAATGCTGGAAAATCTCAGCAGGTCTGGCAGCATCTGTAAGGAGAGAAAAGAGCTGACGTTTCAAGTCTAACTGACCCTTTGTCAAAGCTTTGACAAAGAGTCAGTTAGACTCGAAACTTCAGCTCTTTTCTCTCCTTACAGATGCTGCTAGACCTGCTGAGACTTCCCAGCATTTTCTCTAGTGATCTATATGGACTTCAGTAAGGCGTTCAACAAGGTTCCTCGTGGTAGACTGGGTAGCAAGGTTAGCTCTCACAGAATACAGAGAAAAGTAGTCATTTGGATACAGAACTGGCTCGAAGGTAGAAGTCAGAGTGTGGTGGTGGGAGGTTGGTTTTCAGACTGGAGGCCTGTGACCAGTGGAGTGCCACAAGGATTGGTGCTGGGTCCACTGCTTTTCGTTATTTATATAAATGATTTGGATGTGAACATAGGAGGTATAATTAGTAAATTTGCAGATGACACCAAAATTGGAGGTGTAGTGGACAGCAAAGAAGGTTGTCTCAGATTACAACAGGACCTTGATCAAATGGGCCAGTGGGCTGAGGAGTGGGAGTGGCGGATGGAGTTTAATTTAGATAAAATGTGAGGTGCTGCATTTTGGAAAGGTAAATCAGAGCAGAACTTATACACTTAATGGTAAGGTCCTGGGGAGTGTTGCTGAACAAAGACCTTGGAGTGCAGGCTCATAGCTCCTTGAAAGTAGAGACACAGGTTGATAGGATAGTGAAGGTGGTGTTTGGTAATGCTTTCCTTTATTGGTCAGAGTATTGAGTACAGGAGTTGGGAGATCATGTTGCGGCTGTACAAGGCATTGGTTAGGCCACTGTTGGAATATTGCGTGCAATTCTGGTCTCCTTCGTATCAAAAAGATGTTGTGAAACTCAAAAGGGTTCAGAAAAGATCGACAAGGATGTTGCCAGGGTTGGAGGATGTGAGCTATAGGGGGAGGCTGAATAGGCTGGGGCGGTTTTCCCTGAAGCTTCGGAGGCTGAGGGGTACCTTATAGAAGTTTGTAAAATCATGAGGGGCATGGATAGGATAAATAGACTAGGCCTTT
Source organism: Chiloscyllium plagiosum (assembly GCF_037043375.1). Classification (NCBI taxonomy): domain Eukaryota; kingdom Metazoa; phylum Chordata; class Chondrichthyes; order Orectolobiformes; family Hemiscylliidae; genus Chiloscyllium; species Chiloscyllium plagiosum. Next base: position 41,691,708 of record NW_028270148.1, read on the forward strand.
TGCCTGGGGTGGGTGAGTCCAGGACTAGAGGTTTACGGTGAGTGGGGAAAAATTTAAAAGGGACATAATGAGCAACTTTTTCACGCAGAGGGTAATGTGTGCGTGGAATGAGCTGACAGAGGAAGTGGTGGAGGCTGGCACAATAACAGCATTAAAAAGACATTTGGTTGGGTATATAAATAGGAAGTATTTAGAAGGATATGGGCCGGGTGCTGGCAGGTGGGACTAGATTGGGTTGGGATACCTGGTCGGCATGGACGGGTTGGACCGAACAGTCTATTTCCATGCTGTATATCTCTATGACTTTATGACTCTATGACTCTAAATGAGACTACATTAGGTTAGGAAATCTCGTCAGCATTGACAAGTTGGACTGAAGGGTCTGTTTCTGTACTATATATCTCTATAATTCTATGACTTAAGTGTAAAACTGATGCCCTTCAAATATTTAAAATTAGTATCAAAATGAAGCTGCAATGTATTCAAGAACATAATACATATTTTTGCTTCTGCGACTTATTTGTTAGCAGTTTCTATCGGTATCTGTTATTTTTCCATTCATACATTTTGAATTGTGTTGCTATGTCAGAAAGACTTTTCAGTCAAATATAGCTAGATTTATTAATTAAGTTCAAATTTAAATGTTGGAATGAGATTATAACTTACGACTCCCTTTTGTTTTACCAGTAGTCAGGCTAACAAATACAGGTATACACAAACACTTATGGAACAATTATTCTTGTCTGCACCTAACGTCAATGACATCAAATGTCGTTGCGAGAAGCTGGACGTGTGGGCTAAGAGATTACAGAAGCAGACTAATGGAAGAAGTCTAAAACAAGACGGTCAGTCAATGAGTTGGAGGGGGTGGTGTTTGGGATTAGTCATCATAGTTGCAGAGGAAAGCAGATATCTAGGCTTCCTAGTACGAAGACAGATTAAATTAAGGTTTATGATTTGCAACAGGAAAACATCACAAAACTGCACATATAGCGCCTCGAAAACCAAATGGCTACTCAATGACTTTCAGGGTGGCAACTTCTTAAAGTTGTACAGAGCTCCACCATCAATGCTGTGCCCTCAGAACAGGATGTCTCCACTCCATTAAGTTCAACTGATCCGTAACCATGGGAAAAGAACTAGAAATACAGCCATGGCTAATCTGGTGCGATTCATTTAATGCTAATGCATAATGCCACCATTATAAAAAGAAAACAGAAAAAAAATAAATGTATGGTTGACAGGGACCAAAACGTCCTGCTGCAATCAAAGTTGCTTTCCCCACCGGAGACACAAATGATAGCAGGTACCCACTGACAATTACTCTCCTTAATTATTTGCTTTATTAAATGTGCATGCATCTCTGTTTGATGAAAGAAATTCAGCTTTAATCCTTGAAAAACTTGTTGGGTCACTAAGAGTACAACAATATGGCTCAAAGCACAGCACTCTCTCTGAAATCAACAAAACAAAAACTTGATTTCAGATTAAGGAAACAGGGAGTTACTTTAACTGAAAAATAACATCCTGCTGGATAGATCTGGCAACGCCCTGTTATGGGAAATTCTGTGTCTTTAATTTTGAATAGATTAAGTAGTTTTAAATGTCTAAACAAATCAGTGATACACTTGTTCAGTAGACTGATGCCTTGAATAATTTCAAACTGTACTTAAGGGTCTCTCTGTATTAAGATCAGCTGAAAGATGTTGATTTGGTGGTCTTCGCGAAAACAGTAAAATATGTTCCCGAATGGAGGACAAATGTCTACTTTTTTTAGACATTGGTTATCTAAAAGCTGCAATCTTCACAAAAATAACTTTTAACATTAAATGCAAACTGAGGATTATGAAAGGTTGAGAGCATCGTGATCTCTGACAGCAAGTATTGGGAGTTACAGAAGTTAACCAATACATGGATCATAATTCCCCCATGGTGTTGCACTCAAAGTTCCTGACCTCTGAAACAGCCATTCTATTGTTTTAACATTTTCTTTCATACTAGCTGTCTCAATCAGTTGTATACAAAGCTCCAAGCACTTGTGCGTTTCTTTTTGGCAAACACCATTGTTGATTACTTGCTGACCTTGGTGTGATTTGTCACGGTCTTGGATATTTGTGCATTAGGTCTCTTATTTCATTCTCTCCCTTGATTGTTTGTACATCTTCAGATATCCCTGATATCCTGTTTCTTCAGTCTCCTAGTGTATGTCTTCTACAGTTGCAGTTTTTGTTTGTCTATTCTTTGGAACCTATCAGTTTTACCTGAATTAATACAGCTGATAGTAACTGAGCAGAATTTAAGTGTGGTAACCAAAGCAACAAACCAGTTGGCCCTACAGAGTGAGAAACCATAAAGATCCAAGATTCACCTGCATATTCTCTCAACAACTTCCACTAAAAACTGGCCAAATGGCACCATTGCCAGTGGGAGGTAGAGCCCTTGCAACTGGATAGGTAAACATGCTGGAAGGTAAACACAGATGTATAGCTGATGGAGGGATGCCCCAACTACCAGGAAGAGTCATTCAAAATTTTGGCCTTCCCTAACCTAGGCTTTCCAATTTTCTTCCCTTCTAATCTATATTGACCGTGCAAACTTTGGAGTTTAATCCAGAATCCAGAATCACAACACATTATCAGAATAGATGCGATTGAGACTGAATAACTGGGAGAATGGAATGGAGTCTTTACAGGAATTGCAGTGTGAGGGTGTCAGTGGATTTGTAGTGAATATTGGTGGTCGATCTATCCCAAGAAATAGGAACACTGATGTCGAGGAAAGAATTGAGTAATCAGGTATGGATTTGGTACTTTGTCCTGATCATTTCCATCTGTGGCTTGGTATCAATTTTGATTATGTGCTTTTTAAGCATATTTGCAGTGTATTACTATATTAAGGATTCTATACCATACATTAGTAACATATATAAATATTTTCCCTTCACTTGACTGTGTACTCAAATGTTAGTTTCTCACTGATATAGTCTCCTTTATCAATTTATCAGTTTCACACATATCTGTAACGGTTTTGGTGTAAAAATTATGCCCAACTGGCAAAAGGTAGTATTTTCCTGGAATTAGTAGCCTACCACATATTCCTCTATATTAAGTGTAAACTCCCGCAGCAAGAAAGGCTGAAGATAAATGTAATATAAATTATCTTGAAACAGGCAAATCAGAATGGCTAATATGCATTGGAGCTGGAAATGTGTTGCTGGAAAAGCGCAGCATCCAGGGAACAGGAGAATCGACGTTTCGGGCATAAGCCCTTCTTCAGATATGCATTGGAGGAGGATGAAGAGCTTCAGGGAGAGAGGAGAGTTACGCGACATAAAGAACCGCAGAGAAGGCAGAGCTATATGAGAAAGTGATGAGAGGATAGAATGATTGAAATGGGTGAAAAAAAGGATGGCACAATAAAGCAAGGGTGGTGAGGGAAGGTTGCAGGATATCCAAAAGGAAACAGAGCAGCAGGACATTTGTCGAGAATATAGTGTGCTGCCAAAATTGTGATATCAAAGATGGAGAGCAGGTTTGGAGGCTAATAGGTGATGGAAAGCACACCAGTAAGCTGGGTGATTACCTCAGGCATAGGCAGTTAAAAAGCTATTTCTGCTGGTTGGGAAGACTAAGACAAGGGAGTATAGCTATGATTTGGGGATGCCAACCAGCTGAGCTCAGGACATCAATGCAAGAGTTCCTTAGAGTAACATGCTAGACAGAACACTCTTCAGCTTCTTCATTGATGACCTGTCTTCTATCGTAAGGTCAGAAGTAGGAATGCTTGATGGTTGTAGAAGGTTCACGTGAGTCATTTTAGGATGAAAAGATTTATCTTATAAAACAAGATTATAGGTGTGATTAGGAATTTGGAAGAATAAAAGGTTACCTATTAAAACAAACCTGAATCATTTAAAATAAGATCTTGAGTTGAATGGATGAGGTGGCTACCCAGAGGATGTTCCCTCTTGTTGGGGAACTTCCTATGTAAGACAGAAATGAGGTTATTTTTCTCAGAGGATCATCAGAATGTGGAATTCTCTTCCCCAGAAAGTAGTGCAGACTAGGTCTTCAGATATATCCAAGGCCGAGTTAGAAAGATTTTTCATAGACAAGGAGTCAATGGTTATGAAAATTACAACAGGATGGTGGAACTGAGATTATAATCTGATCCTCCATGATTTTATTGCATGGTGCAGCAGGCTCAAAGGGCGAAATGGTCTATCCCACTCTCAGGTCTTATAGTTGCAATGTATATAATATTCGCAACTCATCCCATATGGAAGCAGTCTGTGTCCACATGCAGCTAGACCTGTACAGCATTCAGGTTTGGATTAATATATTCAAAGTTTGTGAGAAGATTTGTAGCTCAGGTGCTCGTTGTTGTGGTTCTGTTCGCCGAGCTGGGAATTTGTGTTGCAGACGTTTCGTCCCCTGTCTAGGTGACATCCTCAGTGCTTGGGAGCCTCCTGTGAAGCGTTTCTGTGATGTTTCCTCCGGCATTTATAGTGGTTTGTCTCTGCTGCTTCCAGTTGTCAGTTCCAGCTGTCCGTTGCAGTGGTCGGTATATTGGGTCCAGGTCAATGTGCTTATTGATTGAATCTGTGGATGAGTGCCATGCCTCTAGCAATTCCCTGGTTGTTCTCTGTTTGGCTTGTCCTATAATAGTAGTGTTGTCCCAGTCGAACTCATGTTGCTTGTCATCTGAGTGTGTACCATTGGTTGTTTCAGTGATAATTAAGGAAATAGAAGAGACAATGAAAAAAATGCCTTCTACTAAAATACCAACAAATCCAGGTCCAGATAGTCTATGTCCTACAGTTCTTAAAGAAACATCTGCAGAGATAGTACATGCACTCGTAAAGATTTTACAAAAGAACTCTAGGACATAGACTATCTGGACCTGGATTTGTTGGTATTTTAGTTCAAGTTTCTTCAATGCTTTTTCTCAATTGACAATGTTTAGGTTGTGCACTCTTATTTGCCCTTGTATTTCTGACACCACATTTATATGGTGTCTACCGTCATAGTAGGATGTCCACATTCCAAGAACAAATAAGAAAAATTCTAGAACCAAGGTAGTTATTGACGCTTAGGAAATCAAAAGTATTTGACACACTGCTGGTCTGGTATATATTTATACTCTGACATCCCATCGAACAGAATGAAACATTCCAGATTTACTGATGAAGGTTTCACGAGGTTGAACTATTGGCTTATAGAAGTTGGCTGGACAGCTAGTTTGTAACGCTGAAGATTGGATTCCACTTCCACAACAGCTGAGGTTACCATGAAGAACTCCCCTTCTCAATCTCTTCCCCTCACCCAAGATATGGGGATCCTCAGGCAAAACCATGTGGTAATTTTATTTTTATTTGTACCTCTTGAAACATATTTGTGTCCTTCAATTATTCATCTTTGTCTCTAAAATGAAGCAAACTTACTTCAGTTTTGAAGAAATGTTTACAGTTACTATTATGTTGAGCAAAGTTAACTGCTGCATTTTTAACTGATGATATTCAACAAGAGAAAACGCAATGTCAAAACACACTGAGTGGAAGCAGGGAAATCTCAGCTAAATTTAGACAACATGGAACTAGACACTGAGCTGGAGTATTTCAATCTCAAAACATAACCTTCAATACAAATCCTGAAGACAACAAAATATGCTGAAATGCCTCTTCACAATAGCATAATAGATAGCGCATACAAGACAAAGTTCTGGAGTACAAAAGACCTAATTTTATGACCTGTTCCTCAAGAGAAACATCACTGGATTTATCCTTGGGAGTACTGATTTTTTTTTATTGAAAACCACTTGAATGGTATAACAAGATAATTTACCCAGCTCTAACATTAAGGCAAGTACATACATACATGCATGCATGCATGTGCGAAGTTCATGAACTAATAGCTTAATTCCTATACAGTTAATGCTTTACAATTCTGGGTCCCAGCAAGTCAGTACAGAAAAATAGACTGCAGAAGCTAAAGTGAGAAAGCAGCTTTTAGGATGTTTGGTTGGTACTTACCTTGGCTGTAGGCTCCACGTCGTGAACTTTGGGCTGACCATAAGACAGAGATAAAACAACTTAAAACAAATCAATATATGCAAAATCACTACCAACCATTAACTGAAAACTCAAACTAAATTAAAAATAAATAAAGTGATGAGTGGAAGGACAGAAAACATACTAAGTAATAAATTAAGTGAACACAGGAAAAAAATCATAAGAGTCTAGTTATCCCATTATATTCATCATCTAATACTCTCCCCATGACAACATCCAACAGTTCCTTGAACTACCCAATATTTGACTTTACTGCACAACTGACATTTCTCCCAAAATTTACCTTTAGAGCAAAGATATCCTTCCGGATACCTGCTGAATTGATGTTGCATCATATCAATTTTTATTGTTGGATCTTAACTTTCTTTGCTTACCTTATCTAAACAATTTAATACTTTACACATCTGATGAGGTCTCATTTTAGTCTTGTATATTGTGAAATATAAAGCAGACATTTCTGATATCTTCTGATAGCTTGTCAGTTTTAAATTTGAAATTATTCTGATTGCTCTTTTCCACATCTTTTCAATTAGTGCCTGGGGAGCAATGATGTAGTAATCCAGAATCCCAGGTTAATGTTCTGAGTACATGGGCTTGAATCGCACCATGATAGTGAAATTTGAATTCAATAAAATCTCAAAGAGGAAGCTGTCTTAATTGCGACTATGTATGCATTGTTGATTGTTGTAAAAACCCACCGGGATCATTAATGCTCTTTAGGGAGGGATATCTTCCATCGTACTTAATCTGGCCTATGTGTGACTACAGACCCACAGCAATGTGGGACTGGCTCTTAAATGCCCTCTGGGGGCAATTAGGGATGGGCAATAAATGCTGGCCTGGTCAGTTATGTCCTGACGCCAGAAATAATTTTTTAAAAAGTGACGATCAAAGGCAACTTTACTTTTTGTGCGATTCAATCATCAATCATCAGATTGTGAAACTTCAGCAAGATTTCTGTTTCGTTTATGGTTCTTGGTATATCTTCTGTCGTTCTATTTATTGGATTTTAAAAACAATTTCAGTACAATGTCTGGATATAGACAGTGTTAATTATTGCTGCCCATGTTAGTTTCTAAACCTGTTTTGATTCATAGAACATAGAACAACACAGCGCAGAACAGGCCCTTCGGCCCTCGATGTTGCGCCGACCTGTGAACTATTCAATCTGATTAACTGCATACTATAGCATAGTTTACAGCCTACCTGCAGTACTTTGCTCCTATTCATGAAAGTATTTAACTTACTGTTAACCTAACTGCATCACTAATCTAGATTCAATAATACTGCTGCTATTTTCTTTCAGAGTTAACTCGTTAGATTTCTGTGTACTGTAGATTAGAAACAAAAGGAGTCCAGCCACTTACTCCTGTAGATCTGACGTTACACAGCTCATGAAAATATTGCTTCCAATTTATAGCCAATCCTATTTATGCTTCTGGTTCCACTAACTTAATTTAAGCATCAGTCTTTCATGTGAAACCTCCACAAAGATTACTGTAAAAAAAAAGTGAAAATCATACCCTAGATGGTCTTACTACCTACTTCAAATATGTGCAAAAAAGTTTCTGTGGTTAGGATGATTCCCATCTACACATTAAGGGCTGTTTTTAGTAAAAATGCTATGCAGTTACTATTTTTTTTGTTACCAACATCAAATGGACCTGTTGTTACTGATTTATTTTTTGTATTCAGTTTTGCGCAACATCATAAGTGCTCACTGATTCTTCTCTAACAACAGTCACAGACTCATAAATCTGCTTCAACGTTTCAAGATATGTATCATCCGGCTCAAGGCATCATTAACAATAATTCCTTCCTAACTGATCAAATAATTTTGCTGCAAAAACTTTCCAATAATCTGATTTTATCGCAATCTCACCCTGCACAACATTGTTCACCTTTAAACATATTGCTCATTCTGGGATATTCCAAAATACATTATCTTATCAATAGAAGTGTCATTTTATTCATTTGCACAGCACAAAAGCTATTTCATAAATATAATCAAAGTACAAAGATTTTTGAAAAATTGAAAGTTACAATGAATTCAAATCATAGAAAAGCATTAAACCTTAAATGATTGCCTCTCTTTATAGTCTCTTTGCAAGATTCAGATCCTCATATTTTAATACAAAACTATGAACTATTTTGTAACTATGAATTGAACTAACAGATTCAATTTCAACTACTTTTAATATGGATAAACAAATTAAATGTGTTATGGATTATTCAAGAGTCGACAATTAAAGTTTTGCAAGCATAGATAATTGAAAATTTTTGTTTTTACCTTGACTGATAGGTGGTTCCTTAAATCTGGCAAACAAAAGGAATAAAGTATTTAAGTGAAATTCAAACAACCAGCCCTTAGACAAATCAGAATAAGCATAACACACCAAATGTACTTGTCAATCTAACTTAAAAGACTATCTCCAATGCTTGGTCAAAAATCCAAACTCTTCCTATTTACTACTTACATTCCACAAAAATTAATGTTGCCCAGATGCAAACACATTCAACCACAGAATTATAAAATAGTACGCCAAAGATAATTGCTCAGTTCATGCCTGCACATTTAAGCACAGAGTGTCAAGGCTACCACCTCACTGGTGGGCATTACGTTCCTGCCAATACAATCCACTAATATGGCAACAAGTTATGAGAAAGGTTAGGAGAAAGTGAGGACTGCAGATGCTGGAGATCAGAGCTGAAAAACGTGTTGCTGGAAAAGCGCAGCAGGTCAGGCAGCATCCAAGGAGCAGGAGAATCGCCGTTTCTCGAAGGTGTGCCAAGCAGGCTAAGATAAAAGGTAGGGAGGACGGTCTTGGGGAGGGGCATTGGGAATGCGATAGGTGGAAGGAGGTTAAGGTGAGGGTGATAGGCCAGAGAAGGGGTAGGGGCGGAGAGGTCGGGAAGATGATTGCTGGTCAAGAAGGCGGTGCTGAGGCCAAGGGTTGGGACTGAGATAAGGTGGGGGGAGAAGAAATGAGGAAGCTGGAGAAATCTGCATTCATCCCTTGTGGTTGGAGGGTTCCTAGGCGGAAGATGAGGCATTCTTCCTCCAGGCATCGTGTTGCCATGGTCTGGCGATGGAGGCGGCCAAGGACCTGCATGTCATTGGCGGAGTGGGAGGGGGAGTTAAAGTGTTCAGCCGCAGGGCGGTTGAGTTGGTTGGTGCAGGTGTCCCAGAGGTTATCTTTGAAACGTTCCGCAAGTAGGCGGCCTGTCTCCCCAATGTACAGGAGAAAGGTATAGCTCAGTTAAACTTACAAGTAATTGTCACTGCAGAGAATATATACAATTGTACAGCATCTAGAGAAGTTAAGACATCAATGGGCATTAGGGATTGGAGTAAAATCTCCAATAAGCTTAAGCTGATGCTCTAGAATAAGCAAACAAACTTAGGAGAATCAGGCACTTAGTCACAGTTAGAAAATGAAATTGCAAAATATGTCAATGATAGACTCCAGATCTATCCAAATGTTTGTCCTGAAACAAGTCAGAAAATTAGCAAAAGCAGATTTCAAAGCCATCCCTGGATGGTGTATCATTTTATGACAAACATGTTGCACTGTAACAGAAGGCCAAGTTTCACAGTAACTTCCTTCAGAATTTGATGTCAGGAGTATTACATACCACTGGCTCAAATTCAAACATCCAGAGAAGAATTGATTCAGATAAGTTTGTACTGGGAACAATACAATGCTTCTGTGAATATGACATGTCAGCTAATGAAACACAGAGAAGTTTGGGAGAGAAAGCATTAATACTAGTGAAGACAACTGGCCATGAAGAGAGTAAAATTACCATTGAGCTGTCGCATATATTCGATGGAACAAAGCTGAAACAATGGTGATATCAAAGAGAAAAACTCTCCCAAAACAACAAATTCCAAAAGGAACCACTTAACATTCATGATAAAAGATGGATGGAAGCAAGGTGTCTTGAAAATATGGCTGAGGAAGGTTTGGAGTTGCCACCGAGGAGAACAATGTAAAGAAAAAAAAAAGTCTCCTCATCTAGAACTTACTCAGATCACATATGGTCAATGTCGCTGAACTAAGATGGCAAAACAGAGATACTGCAGTGATTCAAAGTAGTCTACCTAGCTTTACTCAACCAGTGGGTGTATTTCTAAATAAGCTCTTCATGGATAGTGTGAGGAAAAAAGTGGAATGATGGGATGATTGAAAGACAGAAGGCATTGACCTCTGGAGGCTATGCAAGGGCTCTGAAAATGACTCACTGATGTGAATAGGTTGCAGAGGCCTGGGATGAAAGGAAAGTGGAAATTGCTGTTAAATCTTTCAGTAAATATGGACCATCCAATGGTACTGATGATACAGATGATGATTATTGGCTGATGATGTCATAAAGATTATGTTGATGATTCATATGGTGAAATGATTTAAGCAGCATATAATGACATCTTATTTGGTTCCGAAGACAGGAGGGCGATTTGAGTTTTTTTAATAATCCATGCTCAGGGTATGATCTGCTACGTACCATTCTTGTCAGTAATGCAAAAAACTGATTAAAATCATAATTCAGGCTTTGTTTCGGATGCATTTGAGAAATTTAGGTCACTCTTTTTAATGCCCATCTCAACAGAGATTATTTTAAAATAAAAATTAAGTAAGATAACACATTGGTATTACTTTTGGGAATGTGGGATAAGCACGCATAGTTTCTAACCTGGCAACCCTGTGCTAGTGAGATGATGAGTGTGGGCAAGTTGCAAGCTTTCAAAAATATTACTCAAAAATCAACCTTTTAGCTAAAAATCTAGTCCAAGAAGCTTAACTTTGACATAAGCAGATGACATCCACACAAACAGCACAATGATTACCAATGTCAAAAAAATTCAGTTATTAGATAGGATTAGAAAAATGCAGTCAAGAACTTTATGAATGTGAACCTCATGAACATGCAAAATAGAAAGAAGTTAATCAAGGTCATCATTTCAAGATAATCAAGGTCATCATTTCAAGTTAAAGCACAACTGCAGAATTAACTGAAGTAAAGCATTGTCAGGGACAGGGTAAGAATGCAGTATTTCCTTGCAATGACGTGCCACAAAATGGAAATGTCTTCTGGATAAGTCAGAGGAAGAAAGTGCTCAATAATCATTTAAGAGGTAGTCAGATGGTGCAATGGGTTATTGTAGTCTTTTTTCAATAGAAGGGAAATAGAAACAGATCAAATGGCCTTCCCTCTTATCCTTGTACATTTAATGCTGCCCATACTATGTTGTAAGCTTTGAAATCACAAAGGATATTTGGGAAATTGAAATGCAATTATTTTATAGAAACTAAACTTGAAACACATTAAATTAGCCTCCAAAAATATTGTCAGGAATTGCAATCTATTTATATAGGGCAGTATCCTTTGCATACGGTATCAAGTATAAATTTACAAGTATATGGGGATGGGAAGACATAAAGGCTCTTATCAAGTTGAAGTCATCATTGGGTGCTCAGCAATTCAAAACATTCCTTTCACTTTCCAAGTAAAATGTTAGAACCAAGCATGTACGGAGCAAATATTGCACAATCTGAAGAGATCCATATATTGTTTTCAACTAATATTCCTTTTGAGTGAAGCTATCATATGTGGAATCATGTAAGGTGTCAAAATGCAAGGAAATGTGTTACGCACAATATAACAAAAAAGTGGTATATCTCATACATAGTGTAAATATGTCTAACTGCTTACAAAAACAACTGATGGGAAAACAAGTGTGCAGAAGCCTACTCTCAGGACCCTATCTTGACCAACACTTGTTTGCATGCAGTAGAAATCAAATGTTCATGCACAGAAACAAAAATGGCTGAAATGATCTTGATGGTTTCCTGGAACTACTAGTAAAAGTTGAAGTAAAAATCTCCATCTGCCAGTATCACAATAAAATCAACAGAAATATTATAGATATAGCATCTAGTTACTGTTCAAATACATAGTTAAAGTTGCAAAAATATCATTAACAAAGTAATCAGATTCTTCTCTAAAGAGGCCCTGGGTGACTGGCTTTCCTCACCCAACATTTTAAAATTTGGCAGTTCTATAAACATGTTACATTTCACTCCACAATATGCCAGAAATATAAACTCTTGTATTTCAAAGATTCATTATTAATAAATAAAATTCAACCATTAAATGTTACTCGTGCTTACTTATCTGAACTTTTATGTTTTGATAGTAACTTAGATGTTGAATGAGCTTTCAACATTTTGTTACGATGCTCATCAGAACCTTCCCAGCTGCTGCTATGTGACTTTTCAATTGTTGAACCACGTTTTAAACTGTAAGAAACAGAAGATTATCAGAATGCATGAAGCAAGCTTACATGATATTTCAAGTAAATGAAACACCAAGAACCAGGTGGGAAACAGTGGAAGCAAATCTTCAAAGCTAGACAAAGGGAAAAGTTAGATTAATCTAGCATATCATTGTAAGTAAAGCGCCAAAAAGCAGTGCAAGTCACAACAGTAATGTTGCAGGACATATTAACCACAGCAAGGAGGAAACTACAATTTTTATTTATTTTATATAATACCAATAGGTGACAAATTTTTAAGCATCATTTTTAAGTGATAGAGATAATTTGTGTGTGTAAGATTTAGCATCTTCAATTTGAGTGTGCAATATTCTGTTTGTCTACCATGTGGTATTTTGTTAAACACTACGGTAGGTAACACTTCTGAACACTACAGTACAAAGCTAATGTTGACTGATTCCTATCACTTTAAAATTTAACAGTTTAATTATCAATATAATGAGAAAGGGAAATTCTGAAAAGCTAGAATAATTTTAGTACTTCAAATGGAGGAGAATGCAAGAAAAAAATCCAACAGGATTCATACTAAGCTTTTAAAAACTGTTTAAATTAAACTGTAAATCTGATGAATTTATATTACAACACAAAGAGCAAACAAGTGAGTCATACCTCAAATATTCTTTTTTTTTTAAGTAAACTTGTTTATTCTGGATTTTCACCAAAGAGAATGTGCAAACAAGCATTTGATTGTTTCGAACTAGCATTGTTATAAGGTGTTTTTTTAAAGGTTTATATTTGATTATGCTGTTGAAAATAATTTCTGGATGTGCAAATTCTCTTTAATCTACAGGTTCTGAAAGCAACTTAGATCAAAAGAGTTTTGGGATTACTTATGTCACTAGTTACACCAAATAAACTAATGAATATATAACAAGTCTTGCAAAAAGTACATCTGTTTAAAATTAAAGCTGTCTTTTGCAATTTAATGGCTTTTTGTATTGGCTTTATTCAGAGCAAAACATATCACAGTAGATGAAGTTTATGTACCAAAAAATAATCTTTTTCAAGGAAGAGAGCCATCTAAATTAGGATTTGCCCCTTGATATCAGTTTCATTTCTCTTGTACAATAACCTTGATTTGTTTTATTCCTATTTTTAATCTTTTTTCTGTGTTTCTCAGTAATTTCCATATAAAAGATGTCATTAGCTTTCTAATAAAAAAAGGTGAGCAGCCCCAATTTGTAGAATGACAGGGTGGCACGGAGGCTCAGTGGTCAGCACTGCTGCCTCACAGCGCCACGGACCCAGGTTCAATTCCAGCCTTGGGCGAATGTCTGTGTGGAGTTTGCACATTCTCCCCGTGTCCGCACGGATTTCCTCCGGGTACTCCGGTTTCCTCCCACAATCCAAAGATGTGCCATTCTAAACTGCCCATTGTGTAAGGTGCATTAGTTAGAGGGAAATGGATCTGGGTGGGTTACTCTTCGGAGGGTCGGTGTGGACTTGGTGGGCTGAAGGGCCTGTTTCCACATTGTAGGTAGTCTAATCTAAAAAAAAATTATAGGTTCACTGCACTTCCTCTGTTATGGCTTTACTTTGTACTTAACCATTTTAATAGCTTATTACTAACATAACTGAACACTGAAGTACAGAAAAAGAAGTTTCATCCCTCCCCATGTAGTTTCTGTTAGGGTAATAATAATACTGTAAAAATGTAGAGTCATGCAAAGTTGAAGAGGTTAAAAAATACAAAAGATGCATAATATACATAACCTGGACTATGCTCCACAATTTATAAGCATATATTTCAAAGGCAAACAAAAAGAGCAGCAAACTACCAGTTTTTAAAATGTAGCAACATGCATTGTCTGTTTTAGAATAGAAGCCCAGCAGAAGTAAATTCAGGATTTCATGCACACTGTATGCAAACAAGGCCCTGGTAGTGCGTTAACGTCCAACAAGAACTTAAAAGCTGCCAATAGTTTAGATCAACTCTTAACAATTTCACAACCATTATTTATTTTATGTCATTAAAAATTAAATCTTAATATGCACTAAAGTAATAGACATCGACAATTACTTGCTAATGAGTACGACTGTCAACCTAATAAATTCTATGTCACTGGTCACTAAATTAATATTACTATTTTCATTACAATACTGCAAGGTCACGGCCTTGACATTGAAACAATTTTAAACCTAGCCTTACACAGACACTTGACATTTTGGAGTCTTGTTGTTTAAGAATTTTCATTAGTTTGGCAGAGTGTTTTCTTGCAAGAAGGTAGGCACGAACCGTTATTTATATACTGGGTGACCTAACCAATTTATCTGGGGATGACAACTAATTTTACCTTTACAGTTAATAATTCTCAGCAGCATCCATAAATTCGTGGTGAAAATATTTGAGACAAACAAAAACAGAATTCAATATTAAAAGAATTCTGGAAAGTATGATTTTTAAACATTAATTATGCATGGCAATTTACAAACAATATTAGTATAGTATAAATTTCCTCTCCATGATTTATAGTTAAATTATTGCTGTTAAAATAGCAGATAAAATATAATTCAAAATTTATCTGAGTATAATTTTAAAAAGTGAAGACTTCACAAGTTTAATCAATGGTTTCAACTTTATAACTTCATTCATATCTTACCTAGACTCAGTCATACAGCACGGAACCTTTGATATTTATTAAATTAACCTAGTTTTCAAATACAGTGTAATGGAGACTAATTTACTTTCACCATTACAGTTTAACTATCAGATTTTTGCAACCAAATAACATTTGTAATTCAAAATTACAGAGCACACATTTCTTCAAACCGAAGAATAGTTGTTGAAGATATATTGTTAAGAGATGATCAAGACCAGACAAAATTCAGTTCTTAGAAGTTTGGTACAGTAAAGAATTTAAGAACGTAGGGTTGTAACGATAATCAGGCACAATAAATGTGTTACATTAAATAACCATTCAACAAAAGAACGCTAATTTTATATCCACTGTCAACCAGGATAGAGATTAAGCCCTAGCCTTATATGTTGATGTAAATATGCATTATTAAGAGATTCTCAGCTCTTTGTTCTCAAACACATAGTACCGCCTATATCGATGGTCAACCAGGAAAACAAGGTTCAACTCACTCAGCTTTAAAGTTGACAGATGAAGCTAATATTGTTTTTCTTCTCCCTTTAATTAAATTCCCAACTTTGGACATTGTAAATCTATGTTTTGTTAAAAATGTAACTGTGAATATAAATTTGAATGCACCTGTTTTATTAGTGAATTAATTTGAAAATAGGAAAAACCTCCTGCATAAGTCATCTTGATTAATATTCTTTTCTTAGTTTCTGTAACTTGCCAAATCATTGCTGAGAAAACAAGTCTTACCCCTGGAGCTTTGATCAAGCTACTCCAGAGCTACTCTAAGGAAGACCTTGAATGCTACATGTGATGGCCTTCCCAGCATTCCATCATAGATGGCAAAGCTGAATTCATAAAGTCAGCATAGAGAGTTTAGGCATCGCCCCATGTTTTATCACTGTTAGACACAGTTTGTTATTCTGAATTTTTCCGCAAAACCCTGATCTCTCTCTGAATCCCACTCAGTGTTGTGGAATTTCAAATCGCTCCATTTTCCAAAAGCTGAAATTCTCAAATCTATTAATCCAAACACCAAATTTAAAGGTTCTCCATGATTTGATGAGAAAGCAGTCACCATCAAGCAAAAATGTGCAGATGGCCTGTAATTCTTTTAAGATTGAGGCTTTCGATCCTTATGTGAAATATTAAGATGCAATAGAATTACTTTTAAATTTAAATGAGTAGGAACTAAGCCAGCAATATCTTCCTTACTTTTTTCCTCATTTAATTATGATGTGTACTTTTCAGACACACCTTGTACCTCATCAGGGTTTTCTCGTTTGTGACCAAAAGCTTAGTTTAGGTTCCAGTCAGATTCCACTGCATGAACATGCATAGTTCTAACCTGGTGAGAATTGTATCAAATACTGCCTGAGCCATATCTTGTGCAGATGCCTGCACGCAGTAGAGCTTTCGCCAGACATTTGAGAACTCTAACACATAGAATGCGGTGAGAGGTGCAGGGAAATC
The DNA here is from genome assembly GCF_037043375.1 of Chiloscyllium plagiosum. Lineage (NCBI taxonomy): Eukaryota > Metazoa > Chordata > Chondrichthyes > Orectolobiformes > Hemiscylliidae > Chiloscyllium > Chiloscyllium plagiosum. The sequence continues at coordinate 41,708,173 of NW_028270148.1, forward strand.
CACGTGCTCCTAATATTTCAACCACTGTGAGTGAGTTTACAAGTGCCAACTGAATCCAACCTTTTCCATCCAACTGAATTCATATTCAATATAATGTCAAGTGGAAAGAGTGCAAAATAACTCCATACTTAAGATTAGCAATCAAATTTTTGCCAGCTTCGGTTGGGTTCCTAAATTGGGTTCCTAAATTCATGCTCCTAGTTTAGAGCAAGTAAAAGTAATAGCCTTCAAATTCTATTACCCATAATATATAACAGAAGGAGTGAAAAATTAAAACCCTGCTGAGTTAACAGGGTTCGAACCATAATAACAAAAAGCTGAGGAAAGTAACGCAATGAATACTGCAACCTCATCTCTGTGCAAAGGCCTTTCTTAAACATTAAAATGGATTTTCTTTAATACAATTTAGTGAAGTTGAACTTCTGTAAGATTTTATTCTACTAATAATGTGGATGCTAATATCGTTACAACCCTAATGCACTTTGTATTACTGTATCCTGAAAACCTTTTTGCTGAAGCAGGGTTCTTGTTCTCTTGAGTGTGCCTTTGCGATTGGGGAGATTGTGAGGATTGAGAAGTTTGATGATTAGATTGAGTTTCGTCATCAGTCTCTTTATCCTGGTGTTTTTCATTTTTCTCCGGATTGCTGGAAAAATGCATCAGATGACAAAAGTACGAAGAAAAATCATATTGATTGGTCAGCATAAAAGCAAAATTATTTAAACATGTTATTGCAGGATGCAAGGAAGTCAGATGAATATTTTACTTCAATTTTTAAAAAATACCTTCTTCAGATGAATGATTATTTGATGAAAATGAAATAATAGCAAGAAATGCAAAATAATATCTTGGCAAGCACCAAATCGCAAATTTTCTGACTTTCAATTTTTTATTCTTAAAAACAGAAGATAGCCATACGGTAGATTTTTATGTTTTGCATTATACATTGCCCAGCTAGAAGAAATTGAACACTTAATATATTAAAAGAAAACAAGTCTTGAAGATAAACTTGTTTTTCATTTTCTAGCTAACATTGCATGAAATTCAAATATTCAGCTTCCTGCTGAGAAACTGTTTTTAATAAAATGACAAGGGAAGGATGTGGGAGTTCCAACAAAGCTGGAACTTAAAAGAAAACTTCAAAGCTTCAGCTGTTTTGGTCACCATTTTGATCCAAAATATTGGCCAGTGGGCTGGGAATACTTGGGGAAAGGGGAGGTAATGGGGAATTTGAAATTACACTCCAGGGAGATACATTCTGGGCCAGAAGAAATAAGCATGCCAAAACAGGAGCTTCAAAGCAAGAGTTTTAAGTTTTATAAACCTGAAATGAATCTTTTTGTCAGCGCACAGGAGATTAAAAACTAAAATGTCACCAACATCGGGATGCATCAAGGTTCAAGTTGATTAGACACCGACAAAAAAAGTGCCAGAGCAACCCAATGTTGCATTTTTATTCCTGAAATATAATTCAAATTGATTTATTCTTACAATAAATTTTCTGGACAATAATGTATTTCCAAACTTAACCCTCACTTGATTTTTTTGTTTTATCTCATCTACCAATTTATCCATGTGCCTGGCCAAGGTTATAAATTAGTTTGATTTTCAGTTTGCTTTATAAAATGAATGCTTCGTAAAACATTCAGAATACAGAAACAGTTCTTCAATACCTCTTAGTTGAAAAATTTGGGTTGCCAGTTAGTTTCTGATCTCACCCATCTCAAGGTCCTGACTGTTTCGTGGATTTGTGACATAATGGAATGAGCAAATCAAAGCATTAGTTATTCTGAGCAGCATTTTTAAATCAAAGAGTGCGGTGCTGGAAAAGTACAGCCGGTCAGACAGCATCTGAGGAGGAGGAGAATCAACATTTCGAGCATAAGCTCCTCATGAAAGGCTTATGCTTGAAACATCGATTCTCCTGCTCCTCAGATGCTGCCTGACCGGCTGTGTTTTTCCAGCATCATGCTATTCGACTCTGATCTTCAGCATCTGCAGTGCTCACTTTGTCCCAGCATTTTTAAATGACCTAGTCGCAATACAGCAGCGCTAGAGGCAGTCTGAGGAAAGTACATCCTCAGTCAGGATGCACAGTATGGAGAGATTCTTTGAAGGGAAAAATAAATTCCTAAACAAAATTTCTAACTTTCAGCATATTACATGTAAATTTATTGTCAGTTCTAAAAGTAACACATATGCACTGGTCTGCGACAATGTAATTATGGTTTATAAAACCTGTTAGACTAGTCATTTTAACACTGTTGCCAAAGTATCACTTTTCAACCTAAACAGAATTCAACAGTTAACTTATCAGGCTTCATATTATTAAAGCTCTAGGCAAGAGTTAAAAAATTTATAGTAAATCATAATGCTGTTTTTCCCCTTTAAAAAGGTAGCAATTCAAACTGCAGATTATATTCTGTACTCAGATTTAAGTAAATTCTTTTAAAACTTAGAAATCTAAACTAATCAATGATGCAGACACAATTCTATTTCATTATTTCAGTTTTTACCTTTTTATTTATTTATAACCCATTACTACTCGACAGTTCATCCATTATAGAATTACGCAAGCCAACTTTGCCCAAATGAATAGGATATAAAAGGCAACTTACTTTTTTTGTTCTTTCAGACCATAACTGTGAATAAAAGAAAAGTAATGCTGTGATTGTAAAATTATATGTGCATATGCACAATGTCATGCAATTAGAAGCTTCTAAAAAATTCTGGAAATAAATAATTGGAATTTGGTGTTTTAAAACAATTAGGTATTTTTTTGCTTAAGAGATCAAAACGTATAGAACTTTCTCAAAAGTTGAAGTTATGCAAAATCAATGTACAGTCATGTTCTAAGTTGTAAAACCAATGTAAAAGGACGCTATACACTTTAAAATAATCTAAAAACCTTTTACACGTTCAGACACTTTTGATGAAAGCATGCAAAATGAAAATTTGAGCAAATGGATGAAAGGGAGTTTAAGAATGTCAATCAAAAGAATTTTTTTTTCATTTTATTTCATCTACCAATTTATCCATGTGCTTGCGCCAAGGTTACAAATTAGTTTGATTTTCAATGAACATCTTAAGAAAGCAAACATTTGTTTCCCAAGAGTCTCCGATGAATAGTGTTTGTTTTGGTTTTTGTTCATTGAAGTTAAATAAACCACCAAATGCTGAAAATCCTGCAAAATAAACAACATGTTGGGAACTTTACATTAAACATGGCAATGTGATTCGTATCATTAACAAATGGAGGGAATTTGGTTGAATTCAACATTCCAACGGGATTCCTTTAGGATTATTTTTAAAGCTTTTTTTAAAGTCCCACCCTACCCATCCTCTCCCTATAACTCAAACCCTCCAGTCCCAGCAACATACTGGTAAGTACTTTATAAATCCTCTCCATTAAATAATATCCTTCCTATAGTAGGGTGACCAGAAATGTACACAGTACTCCAGAAGAGGCCTCGCCACTGACCTGCAAAACCTCAATGTGACACCCCAACTCCTGCACTTAACTGTCTGAGCAATGAAGGCAAGCGTGCTAATTGCCTTTTTAACCACCCTGTCAACCTGCTACACAACTTTCAAAAAACTAGGTACCTGAACCCTTAGGTGTATCTGTTGAGCAACACTCCCCATTTCTTATGAAGGGCTTTTGCCCGAAATGTCGATTTTCCGGCTCCTCGGATGCTGCCTAATCTGCTGTGCTTTTCCAGCACCACTCTGATCTAAACTCTGGTTTCCAGCACCTACAGTCCCCACCTTTGCCTAACACTCCCCAGAGTCCTACTATTAACTATAAAAGTTCTACCTTTGTTCACTTTAGCAAAATGCAATACCTCGCATTTATCCAAATTAACTCCATCTGTCACTCCTCAGTCCACTAGCTCATCTGATCAAGATCCCTTTGTAATCTTAGATGACCTTCTTTGCTATCAACAAGAACATTAGTTTTGGTGTCATCTGCAAACATAGTAACCATGCCTGCTAAATTCTCATCAAAATAATTTATATAAAATGACAATGAACCCAGAGCCATTCCCTGCAGAACACCATAGGACTCCAGTCAGAAGAACAAGCCCCCACCACCAAGTTCCATTTCCTATTGGCAAGTCAATTTTGTTTCCCATTGACAAGCTCTCCCTGAATCCCATGTGATCTAACTTTACTAATCAGTCTACCATATGGAACCTTTGTCAAAGGCTTTACTAAAGTCCAGTATTACCAATGGATTTCTAATTCCTGAAATGTAACAGTGATACAGGGTATTAAATTTTCATTGAGGGCTGCGGATTTCAAATTTTGTCTGTGCATGTGGAAATTGTAATTCACAGGACTTTCTGCTGGGATTGCTTCTAGCTTTTTCAAATCCATGTGAAAAGGAAACGATTGAGAAGCACACATTATGAGGATAAGAGGTACAGTAATTTGAAGTTTTTCAGTTTACATTGAAAATGAGGTGTCAAATCAGTTTGCAAAGATTCTGGCAGTCCAACATGGGAAAACTTGAAATTTTCCATTTTGAGAGAAAGCATATAGAAGAACCACAATCTGAATGATGAGAAATGGCAAGTGTGGTGAAAGGGTTAAAATTATGTCCCAATACATGTGTGAATCTTATTATGAATATGTTACCGGAATGGAAGGTGTTGCTTAGTCTTGCCCTGTTGTTCGCATGAATATGTTACCGGAATGGAAGGTGTTGCTTATGGTGTTTATGCTACCAGCCTTGATAAGGAACAGACACTGTCAAACAGGATGTTGCAAGCTTAATTGGTTCCAGCTGAAACTCGTAAAGAGTCTTGCCCTGTTGTTCGCATGAATGTCTAGATCTCGAAAGAGTATATAAGCTGGGAAAGTCCCCAGTTCGGTAGAGTCTGCTCCGGGTTACGTTTAACCGCCGAGCGTGGGTTGTTGGCAACCGCTCTACGAGAACTGACGGCTCCCAGTTCCGGTAACATGTAGAGTGAGTATAAACCAGACCCGTTGTAAGTACGAGACCTGGTTGAGGCGACATTGCGGGGAATAAAATACTCATATTCTAGCAAACTCGTCTCTCAGTTCTTTTCTCCTGGTCTGTGTCAGACTACTCTCCTGCGAACCCGATCCTTGAGAATTTATAAAACAGCAAGGAATCCAGGTGTTCCAGTACATGAATTGCAATAGGCTTATGTGTAAGTACCACAAATAATTAGGAAAGCTATTACTGTTTTTATAATTGACTGGAAGAGGGGCTTAGCAGGAAAGACAGTGGGAACAGCAATGGCAGGAGTTTCTGGGAGTAAATCAGGAGACACAGCAGAGGCTCATCCTCAGAAAAAAAGTAGTTCACAGGAATGGTCCCAGGAATGAAAAGCTTAACATATGAGGAACATTTGAGGGCCTGGGTTTATAATTAATGGAGTTTAGAAGTATGAGGGGGGGTATCTAATTGGAACATTAGATCAGAATTAGATTAGAACACAAATCAGAAACGTAATGGATACTCTTTACTTCAGCTTCAACCACACTTTGGAAGCTTGTCACAATCCAGGTCAAAGCAGCCTGCTTGATCATCAATCCATCCATTACCTTTAGCATTAACTCCCTTCACCACCAACACATACTGGCAGCAGGGAGACAATCCTGAATGATCTGGACAAAATAGATGTTGGGAAGATGTTTCCATTAATAGGAGAGACTAGGTCCTGAGGGCACAGCCTCATAATAAAGAGAAGACCTTTTGAAACAGAGACAAGGAGAAACTTGTACAGTCAGAGAGTGGTGCACCTATGGAATCCATTGCCACAGAAGGCTGTGGAGGCCAGGTCGCTGAACATATTTAAGACTGAGATAAAGTATCAAGGGGATCAAGGGTTTCAAGAGAAAACGGGAGAATGGGAATGAGAAACTTATCAGCCATGATTGAATGGCAGAGTAGACTCAAGGGCTGAACAACCTAATTTCTGCTCCTATGGTTTTGTGTTGGGGAATTAGGCCAGGGTGTCTGTACTGGTGATGTTGAAATGGGTGCAGGCAAATTGTGGAGTCATCAAACCAGACATTCACAATTCAATAGGTAAACAGGATCTAAGAAACAAGTGGCCTATCCCTAATTCATATGTTACAGTGCTTGGTCAATTGGATGCTAACAGGTCCATTTCACACCATGTTCGATGGCCATTGCTGGTACTGCTGAAGGTGCAGGAGAAAGCAGAACCATTGAGCCCCAAGATCAGGTAAATCTAAGATGTCAACAAAACTGGGTTGGCTAGTTCTGGTGAGGGGTGACAAGGAATATGTTCTATTGAACAGGCTGGATTATCACCTCAACATCAGTATAGGAATTCTGCAGAGTCCTCGGCCTCATCATTTTCAACTGATTTATCAATGCCTTTCCCTCCATTAAAGGTCAAAAGTGGGGAGGTTCACTGAAGATTACATGATGTTCAGCAGCATTTACAACATCTCCGATAATAAAGCCATCCACATACTACAAAATCTAGACAACATTCAAGCTTAGACTAATAATTTACAAACAATTTTCACACCACACAAGTACTAGACATTGTGCATCTCCAACATGACAATTTTTACATTTAATTGCATCACCATCATGGAATCCTCCATCTTGGGGGTTACCATTCACAACAAACTGAACTAGACCAGCATATAAATACTGTGGCAATAGGAATAAATCAGAGGCTAGAATTCATTGTCGAGTAACTCATCTTCCAATCCTTAATGCCTGTTCATTATCCACAAGGCACAAATCAGAAGCGTAATGGATACTCTTCACTTCAGCTTCAACCACACTTTAAAGCTTGTCACAATCCAGGTCAAAGCAGCCTGCTTGATCATCAATCCATCCATTACCTTTAGCATTAACTCCCTTCACCACCAACACATACTGGCAGCAGGGAGACAAGAGATTATCTTATGAAGTGATTGGCATATCAAAGATTGAATCTCAACTTCATCACTGGAACACCTTTCCTGCATCTACCCTATGTTGCCCTGTTAGAATTTTAAGTTTCTATGAGATCTCCCCTCTCATTCTTCTAAATTCCAGTAAATATAATCCTAACTGATTCAACTTCTCCTCATGTCAGTCTTGCCATCTCAACAAACAGAGTCTGAGAAATCTTTGCTGCACTCCCCGCATAGCATGCACATCTTTCCTCTGCGCACAGCATCCCAGGTGTGGTCTCAGGTCCTATATAATTGCAGCAAGACATCCCTGCTCCTGACTCTCATCGTCTCACTGTGAAGGTCAACATAGCATTTGCCATCTTCACCACCTGTGCATGCGCATGCTTATCTTCAGTGCCTGGTGTACAAGAGCACCAAAGTCTCATTTTGCATTCCCCTCTCTCAATTTAGAGTCATTCGGATAATAATCTGCCTTCCGGTTTTGTTCCCAAAGTGGATAACTTCACGTTTATCCACATTATATTACATCTGCCATGCGTTTGCCTACTCATTCAACATGTCTAAATCACAGAAAAATCCTTGCTTCCTCCACACTCTCCAACCCAGCTGCGTCATCTGCAAATTGTTTAACAAACTAATTTCCTGTTGTTAAAGAACATCTGCAGCCTAATTCAAATATGTTTCAGTGATTAACCACCATGTTAACCAACTACAAAAATTAAACATGTAATCTGTTACCTAGGTTTCATTCTGGCTTGTCTAGTATTATCATCTGTGATGACACTATTGTTATGAACCAGACCAGATACCCTCAAAACATATTGCGAAGGTAGTCTAGACCCTAACATTTTCTTACTTTGAAGGTAAATGTCAGGTGCTGTGTTCCAGATGTAATTTGATTCGTCAAACTACTCGATATTAAACCAAAACACAATTTATTCAAACACTATAGTAAAATACGAAAAGAAAAAACTTGGAATAACAACTCTATTGGAATACCTAACAGGATAATACATACAGTAACTATTATTAATTAGCTGTTCCAATATAGTAACATCCCACAAGCACATCCTTGGCAAAAAGCAACTTCAGAAAACAGACTTGCCTCCATGCAATCCAGCAGCCTCGGGAAAGAACTGCTAGCTTTGGCTGCAATGGAGAGGGGACAAATAGCTTCCATTTCAAGATACCAACAGCAACTGCTGTTGAATATATCCTGGTTGTGCGAGAGCTCAACCCCACCCATTCAGGCAGCTTCAATTGCTCAACTTTTAAAAAAATACCAAGGCCTCACAAGCTGTTACCTCTACTGGTTTTCGTAGACTGCTCGTACCTCTGTCTTAAAACCTCTCTTCAAACAAAAAGGACAAAATAACTTCTTAAAGCCACTGTATCGACACACAATGGCTATCAGAGGTATATTTTGTCCTGAATTTTTTTGTGAACAGCTTGTGAGACATGGGTTTTAGTTTTTTTTTTAAAAGTTGGAACCACAGAAGCAGCATGAAGGTGTGGGATTAAGCTCCTAAATAACCAGGATTTTAGTTTTTAAAAAATATATAATTTTATTGAAAAGAGATTTTTGGATATTACAACAAATACAAAACAAAATTCAAACCAATACAAAAACCCACTGATTACATAAATAAATAACAAAAAATGACAATAATAATAATAATAATAATAATAATAATACAGTTCAACGAAGCAAAGTAATAGCTCTCGACCATCGAGAGCATAAATTAATTCACATTCATTAAACCAGATTCATTAAACAGAATCGTTATGGCTATATAAAGGCTCTTATTAGTACGGCAGACAAATCTGTACCTAGGTAGCAGGATTTTAGTTTAACTTTCAGCAGTTGGAAGGGTTTGGAAGCTGCGACACATCTCTCCCTGCTACAACAAAACTCAAGTTCTCCCTCACTCTCCATTTTCGCTATGTTCTTTCCTCCTGGACTTGAGAAACGTTACATATGAAGCCATCTATTTTACTGAATTTGCCTCTGCCATGGATGTGTTTATGGATGTTACTATGGTGGAACGGTTACATATTTAAATTTTGTTGCCAAGTATTTTGATAGAGCTGAAGTTAAACTTTTTATTCTTATTTTGTCTGTATTTTAACAACAGTGTAAGAATAAAGTCAGTATTGCCTCAAGCTGGATATTTTCACTAATTGAGTTCCATGCAGAACACAATGCCTTCAGAAATAAGAAAATGTTGGGGTCTAGGCTATTTTCTTAATATATTTTGAGGAAGTGTGGTCTAATTCGTAACACATCAGCTTGGATCACAGTGATGTTTTGTGCTAATGAATAGCCATGGATTGCAAACATAAAAAATAGGAACCTGCCACCAGACGTTGTACATCCAACTCACTACTGCAATATTGCTGGCTTAATTTCTACACCTCAACCTCTGCCTGGAAACTGAGATTTCAGTATCTGATTAATTAAGCCCCCCTGCTGAGCACATTTTCCCATCTTACAGGCCCCATTAAATTCCACCTGAACTTCAGGTTGTAAGTTTGCTCGTGAGCTGGAAGATTTGTTCAGACGTTGTGTCATCATGCTGGGCAACATCATCAGTGAGCCTCCATTGAAGCGTTGGTGTTCTGTCCCACTTTCTATTTGTGCGTCTTGCTCTGTTAAGGTGGGTGATTTCACTTCCGCTTCTTTTTTTGAGAATTTGGTAAATGGGGTCCAAATGGTCACGTTTGTTGATGGAGTTCCGGTTCGAATGCCAGTCCTCTAGGAATTCCCATGTGTGTCTTTGTTTTGCCTATCCCAGGATCGATGTATTGTCCTGTGAAACTGGTGTCCCTCATCATCTGTGTATATTAATACTGCTGAGAGTTGGTGTTATAAAGTTGAAGATGTGTACTGTACCTTTAAGTGAAAACTGAAAACTGGCAAGCACAGGTCATGTCACAGAGTGTGCTGGAAAACTGAAAGGTGTAACATTTTGGCTATAACCTAGATATCAGTTGTTTTCATAGCAGTTCGAACTTAATCAGTTTAAATTATGCCCCAAGACATTATCAAACCAATGAGACAATTGATGTTTGTAGTATAAAATGCAAGCATTTTGGACAAATAGCCAGAAAGAGCACGACCTGCCATTGTCAGTTAGATTGCCCGAAAACATTCTCCATTGAAGGTAACTTTCTCATATGCAACATCCTTGCAACAGAAGACTGAAGACAACCCCGAGGTAATCGGTAAACGAGGAAGAGTGACACCAGAGCCGACAGCCATTGTCTAGTTTTGAGACAATGAGTTGAGTTGCTGTAAATTTAATAGGGGCTTTATTGGATCAGCATATTGCTACAGAGTGGGAGATAGATAACAAACCTTAAAGAAAAAGAAGGCTTAGAGTTGTAAATATTTATTGTTTAATGTTCACCTCAGAGTTAAAGAATAAAATCAATATTTTTTTGTTTAAGAGTGGAATTTGAGTAGTTCCGTTACCTCATACTCTAATAGATTATGAGGCGAGGTGAGCTTTTCTATGTGCTTGGTTTAATTAGCAGAAGGGTTTATTGCTGTGTCATAACAGCTTGAGGGTTCGAGTCTGTGATTTGGGCAGGTTTGTTGTAACATTGATCATATCCTTTGGTGGCTAGTTGGTGCTTGTGTTTCCCGGTGGCCAGTTTCCTGCCAGTCTGTCCAATGTAATGTTGTTGCATCAGACAGACTAGCAGGGATCTAGCCACCAGGATACACGAGCACCAATTAGCCACCAAAAGATTTGACCAACTATCACTAGTATCCTTATACACAGACGATGAGGGACACCAGTTCAACTGGGACGGGCTAAAGAAACACCCGCACAGGAATTCCTAGAGGCCTGACATTCAAACCGGAACTCCATCGTCAAACACGTCGATTTGGATCCCATGAACCAACCTCTCAAAAAAGAACCGGAAGTGATATCACCTAGCACAACAGACCGAGCAGGGAAATTTGCTAGAACTGCTTGGGAGGATTTAAACTAGTAAGGTGGAGGGGGGGGGGGGGGGGGGGGGGGGGGGGGGGGTGGGACCCAGGGAGATAGTGAGGAAAGAGATCGATCTGAGACGGGTACAGCTGAGAACAGGAGTGAGTCAAACAGTCAGGGACAAGGTAGGACTAATAAATTAAACTGCATTTATTTCAATGAAAGGGGCCTAACAGGGAAGGCAGATGACCTCAGGGCATGGTTAGGAACATGGAACTGGGATATAATAGCAATTACACAAACATGGCTCAGGGATAGGCAGGACTGGCAGCTTAATGTTCCAGGATACAAAATGCGACAGGAAGGATAGAAAGGGAGGCAAGAGAGGAGGGGGAAATGGCATTTTTGATAAGGGATAGCATAACAGCTGTGCTCATGGAGGATATTCCCGGAAATATATCCAGGGAAGTTATTTGGGTAGAACTGACAAATAAGAAAGGATGATCACATTATTGGGATTGTATTATAGACCACCAAATAGTCAGAGGGAAATTGAGAAACAAACTTGTAAGGAGATCTCAGCTATCTGTAAGAATAATAGGGTAGTTACGGTTGGGAATTTTAACTTTCCAAACATCGACTGAGACTGCCATAGTGTTGAAGGTTTAGATGGAGAGGAATTTCTTAAGGGTATACAAGAAAATTTTCTGATTCAGTATGTACTTGTACCTACTAGAGAAGGTGCAAAACTTGACCTATTCTTGGGAAATAAGGCAGGGCAGGTGACTGAGGTGTCAATGGGGGAGCACTTTGGGGCCAGCGACCAAATTCTATTCGTTTTAAAATCGTGATGGAAAAGGATAGACCAGATCTAAAAGTAGCACTGCTGCCTCACAGCGCCTGAGACCCGGGTTCAATTCCCGCCTCAGGCGACTGACTGTGTGGAGTTTGCACGTTCTCCCCGTGTCTGCGTGGGTTTCCTCCGGGTGCTCCGGTTTCCTCCCACAGTCCAAAAGATGTGCAGGGTCAGGTGAATTGGCCATGCTAAATTGCCTGTAGTGTTAGGTAAGGGGTAAATGTAGGGGTATGGGTGGGTTTCGCTTCGGCGGGTCGGTGTGGACTTGTTGGGCCGAAGGGCCTGTTTCCACACTGTAATGTAATCTAAATCTAAATCTAAATTGGAGAAAGGCTAATTTTGATCATATTAGGCAAGAACTTTTGAAAGCTGATTGGAGGCATATGTTCACAGGTAAAGGGACGGCTGGAAAATGGGAAGCCTTCAGAAATGAGATAACAAGAATCCAGAGAAAGTACATTCCTGTCAGGGTGAAAGGGAAGGCTGGTAGATGCAGAGAATGTTGGATGACTAAAGAAATTGAGGGTTTGGTTAAGAAAAAGAAGGAAGCACATGTCAGGTATAGACAAGACAGATCGAGTGAATCCTTAGAAGAGTATAAAGGAAGTAGGAGTATACTTAAGAGGGAAATCAGGAGGGCAAAACGGGGACATGAGATAGCTTTGGCAAATGGAATTAAGGAGAATCCAAAGGGCTTTTACAAATATATTAAGGACAAAAGGGTAACGAGGGAGAGAATAGGGCCCCTCAAAGATCAGCAAGGTGGCCCTTCTGTGGAGCCACAGAAAATGGGGGAGATACTAAATGAATATTTTGCATCAGTATTTATTGTGGAAAAGGATATGGAAGAGATAGACAATAGGGAAATAGATGGTGACATCTTGCAAAATGTCCAGATTACAGAGGAGGAAGTGCTGGAGGTCTTCAAACGGTTAAAGGTGGATAAATCCCCAGGAACTGATCAGGTGTACCCGAGAACTCTGTGGAAAGCTAGAGAAGTGATTGCTGGGCCTCTTGCTGAGATACTTGTATCATCGATAGTCACCGGTGAGGTGCCGGAAGACTGGACATTGGTAAAGTGGTGCCACTGTTTAAGGGGGGCGATAAAGACAAGCCAGGGAACTATAGACCGGTGAGCCTGACCTCAGTGGTGGGCAGGGAGGGAGTCCTGAGGGACAGGACATACATGTATTTGGAAAGGCAAGGACTGATTCAGGATAGTTAACATGGCTTTGTGCGTGGGAAATCATGTCTCACAAACTTGATTGAGTTTTTTTGAAGAAGTAACCAAGAAGATTGATGAGGGCAGAGCAGTAGATGTGATCTATATGTGATCCATCAGTAAGGCATTCGACAAGGTTCCCCGTGGGAGACTGATTAGCAAGGTTAGATCTCACTGAATACAGGGAGAACTAGCCATTTGGATACAGAACTGGTTCAAAGGTAGAAGACAGAGGGTGGTGGTGGAGGGTTGTTTTTCAGACTGGAGGCCTGTGACCAGTGGAGTGCCACAAGGATCGGTGCTGGGCCCTCTACATTTTGTCATTTACATAAATGATTTGGTTGCGAGCAGAAGAGGTACAGTTAGTAAATTTGCAGATGACACCAAAATTGGACGTGTAGTGGACAGCGAAGAGGGTCCTTGAAGGTGGAGTTGCAGGTAGATAGGATAATGAAGGCAGCGTTTGGTATACTTTCCTCTATTGGTCAGAGTTCTGAGTACAGGAGATGGGAGGTCATGTTGCTGCTGTAAAGGACTTTGGTTAGGCCACTGTTTGAATATTGCGTGCAATTCTGGTCTCCTTCCTATCGGAAAGAGATTATGAAACTTGAAAGGGTTCAGAAAAGATTTACAAGGATGTTTCCATGGTTGGAAGATTTGAGCTATAGGGAGAGGCTGACCAGGCTGGGGCTGTTTTCCCTGGAAGATCGGAGGCTGAGGGGTGACCTTATAGAGGTTTACAAAATTATGAGGGGCATGGATAGGATAAATAGACAAAGTCTTTTCCCTGGGGTTGAGGAGTCCAGAACTACAGGGCATAGGTTTAGGGTGAGAGGGTAAAGATATAAAAGAGACCTAAGAGGCAACTTTTTCACGCAGAGGGTGGTACGTGTATGGAATGAGCTGCTAGAGGATGTGGTGGAGGCTGGTACAATTGCAACATTTAAGAGGCATTTGGATGGTTATATGAATAGGAAGGGTTTGGAGGGATATGGGCCGGGTGCTCGCAGGTGGGACTAGATTGGGTTGGGATATCTGGTCGGCATGGACGGGTTGGACCGAAGGGTATGTTTCCATGCTGTACATCTCTATGACTCTATGACTGAGACACAAATAAAAAGAGGAACAGAACACCAGCACTTCAGCGAAGGTTCACTGATGTTACCTGGCATGATGATGAAATAAGCTCAGCTAGCATACCTACAACCTGAGCTACAAATCTTCACAAAAATCACATCCACCAGATGTTTCCTAATGGAAATCCAAGTGTCCTAGAAGGGGATAAAATGTTAAACTCTACCACAATCAAAATCAGATGGAAAAGTTTGCATACATTTAAACATAATTTTGGTCAGAGTCAGAGTCATAGAGCTGTACAGCATGGAAGCTCATCCACGCTGACCAGATATCTAAATTAATCTAATCCCATTTGCCAGCATTCGGCCCATATCCTTTTAAACCCTTCCTATTCATATACCCATCCAGCTGTCTTTTAAACGTTGTAATTGTTTCAGCCTCCACCACTTCCTCTAGCAACTCATTCCATACACACACATCCCTCTACATGAAAAAGTTGCACATCAGGATCCTTTTATATCTTTTCCCTCTCACCCTAAACCTATGCCCTCTAGTTCTGGACTCTCCCACCGCAGGGAAAAGTCTTCGTCTATTTATCCTACCCATGACCGTATGATTTTATAAACTGCTGAGGTCACCTCTCAGCCTCTGACACTCCAGAAAAAATAGCCCCCTTCACCACCCCCATAGCTCAAATCCTGGAACCCTGGCAACATCTTTGTAAATCTTCTCTGATCCTTTTCAAGTTTCACAACATCCTTCAGAATAGGAGGGAGAGTAGAATTGCACAGTGTTCTAAAAGTGGTTTAACCAATGTCCTGTGCAGCCGCAACATGACCCCCCTCCCCCCCAACTCCTCTACTCAATGCACTGATCAATAAAGGCAAACATACCAAATGTCTTCTTCACTTTCCTGTTGACTTGCAATTCTACTTTCAAGGAACTATGAACCTGAACTCCAAGGTGTCTCTGTTCAGCAACTCTCCCTGGGACCTTAACATTAAATGTTTACATCCTGCCCTGATTTGACTTCCCAAAATGCAGCACCTCACATTTGTCAAAATTAAGCTCTATCTGCTATTCCTCCGTCCACTGGCCCATCTGATTGAGGTCCTGTTGCATTCTGAGTTAACCTTCTTTGCTGTCCACTAATTTTGGTGCCATCTGCAAACTTACTAACCATACCTCCTATGTTCACATCTAAATCAATTATATAATTGACAAAAAGCAGTGGACCCACCACTGATCCTTGTGGCACACTATTGGTCACAGGCCTCCAGTCTGAAAAGCAATCCTCCCCAATCACCCTCTGTTGTCTACTGTCAAGCTAGTTCGGTATGCAAACACCTAACCCGCCTTCTACTTCATGTGATCTAACCTTGCTAACCAGTCTACCATGAGGAACCTTTTTGAACGCCTTACTGAAGTCCATATAGATCATATCCACTGCTCTACCTTCATCCTCCAACAACTTGCCACCACCATGTCAGGCTCACTGGTCTATAGTTCCCTGGCTTTTCCTTAGCACTTTTCTTAAATAGTGGCACCACATCAACCAACCTCCAATCTTCCGGCATGTCACCTGTGTCTATCAATGAAACAAATATTTCAGCATGGGGCCCAGCAATCACTTCCCTAGCTTCCCACAGCCAGGGTGTACCTGCTCAGGCCCCAGGGATTTATCCATCTTTACGCATTTTAAGGCTCCCAGCACCTCCTCCTCTGTATTATGGACATTTTTTAATATGTCAAAATTTATTTCCCCAAGTTCTCTCCGTATCTTTCTTTACAGTAAACACTGATGGAAAATACTCAATTAATATCTCCTTCATCTCCCGTGGTTCCATACGTAGGCTGCCTTGCTGATCTTTGAGGAGCCTATTCACTCCCAGTTACTCTTTTATCCTCAATGAATTTGTAGAATCCTGCTGAAATATTTGTTTCATTGATAGACACAGGTGACATGCCGGAAGATTGGAGGTTGGTTGATGTGGTGCCACTATTTAAGAAAGGTGCTAAGGAAAAGCCAGGGAACTATAGACCAGTGAGCCTGACATGGTGGTGGCAAGTTGTTGGAGGATGAAGGTAGAGCAGTGGATATGATCTATATGGACTTCAGTAAGGCGTTCAAAAAGTTTCCTCATGGTAGACTGGTTAGCAAGGTTAGATCACATGAAGTAGAAGGCGGGTTAGGTGTTTGCATACCGAACTAGCTTGACAGATTCTCCTTAACCTTATTCCCCAAAGCTATTTCAGGTTTCAGCCCTTTTTTTGCCCTCCTGATTTCCCTCTAAGTATTTTTCTACTGCCTTTGTACTTTTCTAGGGATTCAATCGATCCCTGCTGTCAATACCTGACATATGCTTCCTTCTTTTTCTTGACCAAAACCTCAATTCCTCCAGTCATCCAGCATTCCCTACACCTACCAGCATGCCTGAACCAGAACATACTGTTGTTGAATTCTTGTTATCTCATTTTTGAAGGCTTCTGACTTTCTCGCCACCTCGTTACCTGCGACTATCTGCCCTCAGTCAACTTTTGAAAGTTCTTACCTAATATCATAAAAATGGACCTTCCTCCAATTTAGAACTTCAACTTTTAGATCTGGTCTATCCTTTTCCATCATTATTTTGAAACTAATAGAATTATGATCACTGTCCCTGAATAACTCCCCCACTGACACTAACATAAAAGGAAACTTATAAAATTAAACTGCTATATATTTATGATCATATATCATTCCTGTAAGCACAACTAAACATTATCAATGCAAGCCTCTTCTTTCTATCTTTTCAACACCATTGTGCAAAAGATCAAAACAGTCTACTTCGTAATTACTAAAATCAATGCTGGTGATTTCTGTCAGATCTTTGAGGTGGACAAGTTTTGGCAAACTTGTGAGCCGGTGTCAAAAAATGAGAGCAATAAATGAATGTTCCTTGCAAATAAGTTCAGCACAGGAACTCAAAATGCACCCCAATCAATGAAAAGCAACTTACGTTTTAGTTGACATGGTTAATATTACCTAGCACACATCCTCCACATCATTTCATCAACACGAATGCATCAGTATATCATGCACAGGTTTACTTCAAATTTAAAACCCATTAATACTGCATATAAAAACTATCTAACGATCTTAATCTTCAACAGTTTGGAGCCCTATACCTTAAACATCAGATTTCTATGAAGGCTTCTCTTTACAACTCTGTTACATACATCTTAAAAAAAATACAAGTGTCTACCTCTTAGCAGCAGAAGACAGCGTTTCCTTTCTGGCAACAGACAGAGCTGAGCTATGCATTGGTTTCCTGGTCATTGGGCTCCCATTTGTTATACAAGACAGGGAATAGGCTTCACGCAATGTTGACTGCCCTGAAATAAAATAAGGCAAGATGATAATTTTACAACCTTACAAAACCGCATATAATATTATTTATTCCAAGAGTGACGGCCTTAGTGCCTTTGTTGAAAGACTTTGCACTTGCATGTAGTGAAAATTATTGTGATTATGCTAACCGTTACACTGCAAGGTGGCATCCCACAATAATGAAATGAAAACAGAAAATCCCCCAAATTCCCAGCAGGACAGGCAGTATTTGTGGAGGCAATCTGATGAAAATTCATTGAGTTATTACTTCAACTCTGCTCCCTTTTCTTTAGGCACATCCTGACCTGTTGAGTAGGTCGGAGAAAGTGAGGACTGCAGATGCTGGAGATCAGAGCTGAAAAATGTGTTGCTGGAAAAGCGCAGCAGGTCAGGCTGCGTCCCAGGAGCAGGAGAATCGACGTTTCGGGCATAAGCCCTTCTTCAGGAATGAGGAGGGTGTGCCAAGCAGGCTAAGATAAAAGGTAAGGAGGAGGGACTTGGGGGAGGGGCGTTGGGAATGCGATAGGTGGAAGGAGGTTAAGGTGAGAGTGATTGGCCGGAGAGGTCAGGAAGAAGATTGCAGGTCAAGAAGGCAGTGCTGAGTCCGAGGTTTGGGACTAAGATAAGGTGGCCTGGAGGAAGAGTGCCTCATCTTCCGCCTAGGAATCCCCCAACCACAAGGGATGAATGCAGATTTCTCCAGCTTTCTCATTTCCCCTCCCCCCACCTTATCTCAGTCCCAACCCTCGGACTCAGCACCGCCTTCTTGACCTGCAATCTTCTTCCCGACCTCTCCGCCCCCACCCCGGCCTATCACCCTCACCTTAACCTCCTTCCACCTATCGCATTCCCAACGCCCCTTCCCCAAATCCCTCCTCCCTACCTTTTATCTTAGCCTGCTTGGCACACCCTCCTCATTCCTGAAGAAGGGCTTATGCCCAAAACGTCGATTCTCCTGCTCCTGGGATGCTGCCTGACCTGCTGCGCTTTTCCAGCAACACATTTTTCAGCTGTTGAGTATGTCCAATACTTTTGTTATTCCAGAATCTCAGCATTTCAGTTTTATTGCAACAATGATGTAATGTCAAATATTTTAAAGATAGATCTTATGGTACTAGTTGTCTCTACTCAGACTATCAGGCTAAAACTGAAACCTGCAGAAGATGGTACAATGTCACTGGCTAAGTTCCAGGAGATTTTAAACTGAAATGAAATGGGGCAAGTAGGGTTAAAATCACTTCAACTATTTCAATTTGTTGTACTGTTTTTCAGAGCTCCTCCACATCACAACAAATCACTATGAAAAAAATAATGACTAAGTAGGAATATTCTACGTAAGAGTTAAATCATTTGGTGGTTTATCACACATATTTAGCTACATGAAGAAGTCATACAATGCAACAAATATTAAATGTTCTGATTTCAGAATATTATGACAGATTTTTAAACTGAAAATGGAACTACTTAGAATGTACTAAAACCAATTATAAAACAGTTATGACTACAATGCACGAGTGTCCAGTAGAACATTAGGGATCATGTTTACTTCACAAAAAAAAAATAAAATTTTAACACTTTTGCAAGCCCAAGTGCCTAAGGCAATAATATAGTTTGAATTAGATAGGTTTTTAAATATAAGGATGAGGTGAGATTCAAACAAAGGGAGACTTAAAAATGTAAAGAGAAACATTAGTCACAATAACAGGGTATTGGTTGGCATAACGATGGGAACAGTAGGCAAGAAGGAAGAGAATTTAATGGCAATAGTTGCACTTGAAGGTAGAGTCCATTTAATAATAGCAATATAAAGATGACATCATTGGATCTGTGTGTGAAGGCTCAAATGATTTGGAATAAGATAGGTGAACAAGTGCTACAGATAGAGATAAAATGATTGCACTCTCATCATTATTTTGGAGGCAGATTTACAATGGACTCAAAGCAAGGAAGTAAACATTTCAGGACATACAACATTTTTTTAAAAAGATACAGTGCGAAAATGAACAGGAATAACCTTAATAGTAAAATATAAGGCAAGGATATTGGTGAGAAGGAATCTTGTTTGGTGTATCAAGTAGTATAACCAGTATGTGTAGAGACTGAATATGGCAAGGATCAGAAAAGGCTGGTGGAATTAGCTTTTGTACCTTCAAGTTCTAGTTATACCACTGGAGAGAGAACTGACCAGGACAATTTGAGAATGTAACAAAAGCAATGTCATAATTACGAGATAACGTAATCGTTATCTAGACTGGACCAACCAAATTGAAAGAGATAGTCTTGAATAGGAACTTGTTGAATGCTTACATCAGTTTCCCAGAACTGTAAATTGTAGAATAACTAGGGATAAAGTTATTCTGGGTCTAATATTATGCATAAAGATAGCCTGAATTAGTAATCTCATGGTAAAAATGCAATGTGGGTGGGTTGTTATCGGTGATAAAATTATCCAATGTCTTAGAAATTTGAATAACGTACCACATCAGAGATGGCTATACAAATAATAGTTCACATGGTGTAGTGGCTAACATATTAGCATTGATAAGCAAGCAAAAAGGAGGGATAAATAGATCATTTTCAGGCTGGCAAGCTGCAATTAGTGGTGTTCCAAAGGGAATAAATGTTAGAGCCTCAACTATTAACTAGATTAATGACTAAGATGAGCAGAAAGAATATGGTAGCTAGATTTGAAGATGACACCAAGATAGCTAGGAAAGTAAGTTGTCAGCAAATAAAGGACTGAATCTTATGATTTTTAGCTAAATGTAAGTTACACAGCTTTTTGAAAGGTTTTTCACCCCAAGATTTAGCAAGATTTCTAACCAAATCATATCAAACCCGCATCATTAACGATCTACACCACACCATGGTGTCCTGCTTGTTTGATTCTATCGCCATCTTACCGTACACTGTTCCTGGAACTATCTACCATTCACTGGATATCCACATAAGACTGCCATCCCTGGAGTTTGCATCATCTTTAAAAGGCTTTGTGTACCTAAACCCTTGGCAATCTGGCAACGTCCTTCCCCAGCACTGCAATGGTATAGTCTGGCGATACCACTCATGAGCAATGTAATGGCATAGCAACCACAAAGACACACTGATCACTGCTCACACAGCTGGGCATGGCTGACACTTCCTCATACATGCAACCCATCCTCTCACCCTCATCACTGTTAAACAGCCATGCCACACACTTTACCTGCCCTTAGCTACATCCCGTTTAAACATCGTAAGTCACTGCTACTCTGCCCCCAAAGTCCAACAGACACCCACAGCTTGTTACTGCCCAGTAGGAGGCTATCACAGGCAAACAATCAGTAAGCTCTAGACACAAGCTTTTATTGATAGCCAGCAAAAGCAAACACCAACAAAACCGACAGAAGCTGAAGTTCATATCCACAATGCCAATGAAATGCTGGCAATACGACCAAAGCATATTTTACATTCCACGATGGTTTTCTGCATTCAGCTTAGATCTACTGAAATCGGGCATCAATCTGATCCTGGCTGACTGGTTGGAGCCAATGCAGCTAAACTCTCCTTCCCAGTGTCCTGTCCTTCTTGTAATTCTGCTCCCAGTTCCTCAACGTCAAACACATCACCCCATTCTCTACTCCAAGTGTGCAGAGCACATCTTTCCAGGATGATGTCCCACACTGTCTCCGAATTATACTGGAGGGTGCCCAGACCAACCCAAGCAGAAGAAATGCATCTTCAGCAGCTCCAGCATCTGGGCCACTAGTCGAAGGTGCCTCATCAACTGAGCAACCAACACATTACATTAAAAAGGGAATGTCTAATACACTCCAACTCAACCCGTCCCTATTCCAGAACCACAATCATGCAAGTTGTCACTGCTTTCAGTCCTTCGTGATACATAAATGACAAATGATGTCGTGGTGTTACTGTTGTCCTGCAGCACCTTGGAAGTTTTATAAGTGATGGGACCCACTTGGCCAGTAATTAATCTTTTAAATCATCACTGCTAACTTCTGCAACACTGAATGTTTAATTTGCAAGCACTATTGGTATGTTGCACTTTGCTTCTGACCAGCATTTGACATCTAAACAGGTTTACTCTACATGCAAATGGGTGAGGAAATGATTGTAAACTATATGCAGCTAAAGTCTGGAAGAACGAGCTTTATGTATTTGCCCCATTTGAAGTCCTACTATCCAACAGACATGGATCCTGGGTGTTCTCCCAAATGACACTGACTCCACCCACCTTGATAGTTGCCCAAGTCATTTTCTAGTTGCATTTCACATCTAAAGAATGGCATGTGATGGCAGGGAACACAGCTTGTTGCTGGCACCATTCGTACCAGGCTCCATCTTCCCCAGAGAATGCCATGTTATCTTTTATCTCTCTCTACCCTGACAACCTATTTCTAACCCAAACCCATGTGGAAACCCACAGCATTAAACTTTGTTTCCAACACTCTCTTGTCTCCTGAACATTATATCTTAGTGATGTCCATCTTGCTCCTGTATGTTCTCACCATAGAGGCCATGATGGTGGTTAATGTCAATAACTCATCAACTCCTTAATGCTGATCTGCATACCTTCGTATACCTTGAAATCTTACTCATCACCGTCATCGTCTCTAATCGCTCCAGATGTGTCTGCATTCCACCCTCAGTTGAGACTACACACCCCTTTTGGCAGTAATCACCCCACTGTCTCTACAGGCCTCCTTTCTCCCCACAACAAACCAAAGGCTTCCAGAACTGTACAGGTCATTCTCCTATAATGCACATTTCGTCAAAGCGATTTGGATGTAACACAATTGGTGAACAATTTTTTTTAAACTAGAGTGCTTCCTGAAATGTACAGTACTGTACTCAGTAATTTTCAGCCCTGTTTTTTGCAAATCTTGTTGTGTTTTCCACGAATATGGAAGGACAAAGTTGCAAGAATGTAAACAGGAACCATCCAGGTGAAAAAAATCTTGGTTGGTGACGAAACCTGCAGCTAAAAGTGATGATGCTGATGAACCACAGCCCCTGTCTTAATACAGTACTGTAACTCAGCAAACTCAGAAATCCCTCCAAATTACTTTCCAATTTTTCAGGGTAATGTGCTTAAATTTATTGTATTATTTCATTAAAATATATGATATCAATATTTACTTTGACTATGCTATCATTTGTATCAGGATTATTATATTTGTTTCAATTTTTTCTGATATTTTTGGTAGTCCGCCCCCAACCTGTTTTTCCCATAGACTCCATTATTTCTATTGCACGATTTCCTATAACGCTAAGTCCCACGAGAATGTAACTACCACATTACAGAAGAACAGACTGTATTCACCTCAGAAATCTGACCGATTTCAACAAGCAGTCCCCAAAGATGAGCTGACAAAACCCCTGACTGCTGTGTTTTGGAATTTGAAATTCTATGAAGCGTGGACAGCACGGTGGCACAGTGGTTAGCACAGCTGCCTCACAGTGCCAGAGATCCGGGTTCCCACCTCAGGCAACTGTGTGTGGAGTTTGCACATTCTCCCAGTGTCTGTGTAGGTTTCCTCCAGGTGTTCCGGTTTCCTCCCACAGTCCAAAAACGTGCAGGTTAGGTGAATTGGCCATGCTAAACTTCCCGTAGTGTTAGGTGAAGGGGTAAATGTAGGGGAATGGGTCTGGTGGGTTGCTCTTCAGAGGGTCGGTGTGGACTTTTTGGGCTGAAGTAATCTAATTTAATCTAATCATTACAAGCACGGTGGACAACAATGATCCAGTCGATGTGGTGGACCTAGATTTCCAAAAGGCCTTTGACAAGGTGCCACACAGAGGCTGCGGCATAAGATAAGGATGCATGGCATTACAGGTAAAGTAGTAGCATGGATAGAGGATTGGTTGACGAACGGGAAGCAAAGAGCTGGGATAAATGAGTGCTATTCTGGCTGGCAGAGACTAGTAGTGTGCCTCAGGGCTCAGTGTTGGAACCACAATTATTCACAATTTATACAGATGACTTGGAGTTAGGGACCATGTGTAGCATGTCAAAGTTTGCAGATGACACGAAGATGAGTGGCAGAGCAAAATGCGCAGAGGACTGGGAAACTTTGCAGAGGAATATAGATACTTGAATGAGAGGGCAAAGGTCTAGCAGATGGAATACAATGTTAATAAATGCGAAGTCATCCATTTTGGTAGGAGTAACAGTAAAAAGGATTATTATTTGAATAGTTAAAAAGTTGCAGCATGCTGCTGTGCAGAAGGACCTGGGTGCCCGTGTGCATGAATCACAGAAGGTTGGTCTGCAGGTACAACAAGTAATTAAGGTGGCAAATGGCATTTCATACTTCATTGCTAAAGGGATTGCATTTAAAAGCAGGGAGGTTATGTTGCAGCTGTATGGGGTGCTGGTGAGGCCACTCCTGGAGTACTGTGTGCAGTTTCGGTCTCCTTATTTGAGAAAGGATGGACTGGCACTGGAATGGGTGCAGAGAAGGTTCACTAGGTTGATTCCATAGTTGAGGGGGTTGGCTTATGAGGAGAGACTGAGTAGACAGGATTATATTCATTGGAATTCAGAAGAATAAGGTGGGGATCTTATAGAAACAAAATTATGAAAGGTACAGATAAGATAGAATGCTTCCACTGACAGGTGAAACCATGACAAGAGGGCAAAGCCTCAAGATTAGAGGAAGCAGATTTAGGACTGAAATGAGAAGGAACTTCTTCACCCAGAGGGTTGTAAATCTATGGAATTCCTTGCCCAGTGAAGTAGTTGATGCTACTTCAGTAAACGTTTTCAAAGCCAAGAGAGATTTTCTTTTTGAACAATAAAGGAATTAAGGGATACAGTGAGAGCGTGGCTAAGTGGATCTGTGTTCACAAAATGATCAGCCATGATCATATTGAATGGCAGAGCAGGCTCGAAGGGCCAGACAGCTTACTTCTGCTCCAGTTCTTATGTTTTCAGCTCCCTGACTGATGATATGCAATTTCTCAGACAACGTGCACTGGCCCTAACTGTTGCTCACTCCCAGGAATGTAGATAGACGGATCCACTGACAATGGAGCAGCCCAAGCAGATGACCAACCTGTGGACTGTCATGCCTACCCACCTTCCTTGAATGGACTGAGAACCAGTCATATCCATTTTTCCCCACATGGTCACTTGCAAGGCATGGATGCTGTGAACATGCGGGTTGGTTGATAAGTCAGCAGTCCTGAGATACAGACTGATTCAATCTGTGAGCCGAAAACCAGTCACTGCACTCAAAGATGCCCTTGCAGGAGTCTTGCAATGTGAGATTCTGGTGTGCCATGCAATGCAAGTCTTTGCTTCTGAAATGGACTACAAGTGGATTGGAAGGGTGTCATGATGATCATGAAGATGGGGCAAATGTTGGATGAGGAGTGATTGGTGCTGGTACCCACAGATCATCCCAGACATGCTATTTGATTTTGAGCAACATGGAGTTTCCACGCAACCAGCAGTGAGCTGAAGTTGCTATTCCTGGCCAGACTTCTGTATCGAGTGTTCTTGACACTTAGCTTGCTTGGAGTGTAATAAGATAGAAGTCGCATCTGACTGAGGCAAACTGCAGCATTAAAAGGGTTATAACACTGCTACTTGCCACTGACTAATGAGAAACTCGCCTTACCACTCAGCAAACACAAAGGCAGTGCAATGGATTACTCTCAATGTCTACACAAGTCCACCCTGGGTTTATCCTGTGATTCTATCATAAATCTCGTCATAAACAACATTTTCAGGCCCTAAGAAGATTCTGCCCAAAGAGACTGGAAAGGAATATACATAGGTCAAGTTGCTAAGCAAAATTTAGCACATGGTAATAGTATCACAGATGAGATTACTCAAATATGAAAGGAACTTGAATTGGTGATGGTGGTACTGAACACCTCTGTTCATTGTCCACTTCAATAATTTACATTGAGATATAGAGGAGATTTGAAACCTTCAGGGGATACCCAAACAAGCATAGTGAATTCTTAAGATCAAAGAAGCTTGCAAAAGGATATTTGTAAGATGGAAACTGAGCTAAAAAGAACACTGGCAATAAATGTGCAATGATGTTTGATTTAAAAAAACACTGAATTTAATTTATTGTGTAATGTAAAAATGAAGAAATGTACAATTTCCATGTTTTAGCCATGGATAATCCAAGTTCTGCGAAAGAATGGAGTGTGGCTCCAATACTGAAGCACTGAAGTATAACAGGTGAGTAACCAAGCTCTGATACCACATTCCCCCAGTCCTCACCAAAGAGTAAGATACGAGCTCATGTACTGACATGCTGCAAGTCATGTCATGGCAATGTAGCTGGAACATTAGCCCTAAGCAATACAAAGCAAAAACAGCTTTCTTTTAAAGATCTACACTGCCACTGTTAACCATTTTCCTCCCGCATTTTGTTTGTTAACTTTAACCCTTTTTTTCCTAATTTTTCCTACATTGTACATGATGACACTTCAAAACCAAAACCTTTGTTAACTGTAAAGCATTTGTGATATCCTGATGTCATGAAGCTACTATATCACAGCAAGTCTTTCTTTCCTAATCCAACTATACACTACTCCCAGCTTAAAAAAAAAGCTTAAACTCTCTATTATCATGTTGTTTTCCTTGTTTATGTTAGAAGTGTAAATAGGTGTTCAAAAATTATTCTAATGACTTTCACTTTCATATTTCCAGCCAACTGAAAGCCCATTTCTTATCATAGCATGCAAGTGCTTGCTGCAAAGAATAATGCTTATATTGTTTTAAAGGGAAAATAGAAATTCCCCTCCTATCTTTAGGGTACTATTTCGAAGTTAATTATGATTCTTGGAAAAAAGGAGCCTCACATGTTTACTTTTAGGATGTGCATGCTAGCATATTACTTGAAAAGACATTCACAGTCCTGCTAATTGATTGCATGGAGATGCTAATGAAGATACTCTTCTAATTTAGGCTTGGTCTCTCCTTCAAGTGTTTACAGGCTAATTTTGAATAATGCAAGTCACTTACAATACTGGTCCCTTGCTGATGTGTCCAGGAATACCAACAGCAGTTAGCACTATAATCACTGAAATGAATAGGCAGCAAAATACTGGTGTACTCATTCGTCCCAATCAACAGACATACGTTAATTGAAGAACAGAATGCTTTAAGGGAGTTATTGAACTTCGTTCCCATTATTACACACTGGTGATGCAAATATACAGTTAGAATATTGCAGTTATGTTTCATGATATTAAGATTGTTCCTAACTTCACCACTTTAACTGTTTTTCTCCACAAACGCTGCCAGCACTGCTGAACATTCCCATCGTTTACTGCTACTATGTTAAAAACAAGATCCTTCATGCTTCCAGCAAACATCCCCAATGCAGAAAACAAAATATGGAAGAAAGATGTCACATTAAATGCTACCAAAGTTTCAAAAGATAATACCAGCTAAGCGAAATAACAGATTAACTGGAAAAAAATTGTTCCTGGAGTTTTTGTTTTCCATACAAACCAACCACACTATGTCCTTACTGCAAATCACCAGGGAAATATCAAACAAACAAGCAAAGAGCTCTATATTATTCAAAAGATAGTAGTCACATGCAAAGATGGAAGTAAAATAAATTTTAGTAATTGGTGACCATGATAGAGGCCAAGTTGTCAAAGTTCATGGAAGTAAAACATGAGTGAACTCTGTTCTGGATTCCATCAACATCCTGAGAATTGTTAGAGCTGAACTATAATGTCTAAGGGTTATCTTTGTTTTAACAATCAATGATAAATATTGAGAGGTCAATGCATTGCCATATGATGATTAAGCAACAGCTCAGACAATAGGGGTCGAACCCAGACTCAATAGGTTTAATGGACTTCTTAGGTACAGACAATGTTTGGAAAGTTGTTTTTGATACTTGTTTATGGGATGTGGGCATCACTGGCTAGGTGAATATTTACTGAACATGTTTAATTTCAGACGAAGATGTGGTGAACTGCCTGCACGAACCATTACAATTCCTGAAGTGTGGGTACACCCACAGTGCTGTTTGGAAGACGATTCCAGATTTTAACCCCATGTTAATGTAGAGGCGGCGATGTACATCCAAGTCAAGATGGTGTGTAGCATGGAGGAGAATTTGCAGGTGGTAGCATTCCCATGTATCAGATGCTCTTATCCTCGGAGAGGGGAGGAGGGAGGGAGAGGGGAGGAGGGAGGGAGAGGGGAGGAGGGAGGGAGAGGAGAGGGAAGGGGAGGGGAGGGGAGGTGGGGGGAGAGAGAGAAAGGGGAGGAGACAAGTGAAAAGGAAAGGGGGATAAGTTAAATAATGAGAGAAGGACAAAACTAAAAAGACAATGCAGGGCAAATCAGAAAGGTCTGCTAAATTTTGCAAAAGTTGGGGATAAATCAAAACAATGAGTTATTGCTGGCCAATATGTGCATATTATCAGAAGTCTTGCAACATTTTTTCTAGGTGCTTTTTTTTGCCTGGATTTGGGGAAAATTCAAGTTTTAACAACAGTGCTAGATGACTTACTGGTTGAGATATACAAAAGCAGTTCAAAATTAATAAAGGCATAGGTTAGTGCTGCAAATTGTGTTTTCCTGGAAATTGCTTAAGGTTCTGTTTTCCTAGGAACAATTAAGTGGAATATTAATTCTTAGCTGATGACAGGGGTATCTATATTAGAAGAGATTAGAGTCAGTTTAGGCCTCAGCATTGAGGAACTGGTAGGTTCTGAAAACTAGCAACCACAATACAAAATGGATTAGGCTTTTCATTTCGTCTACTCATTTAAAGATGCTTAAACAAGTACATTACTCCATTGGTGCTGGAAATAGAATAGAACCTATTTCAGCAAATAAATTATTTTAATAGCTTGACAAGGAATTAGAAAAGCCAATTCATACAGTCCTTAACTTGCCTGAAGATCAGCTTTGGTCACATAGTCATTGGAGAGATAGAAATTAATGGAAATTCTGCAAATTAGCTTTGAAAATTGAAAGCGAAATGTTTTTGGGAGAGTGAACCTGATCAGGGAGAACAGCCTAGGGTGAGAAAATAAAACAAATGTTGTAAGGCTTTGATGAAGGATAGAAGGCTATAATGGGGTCAAGAAACTAATTGCAAGTAGACACCATAAAAGCCAGGTATTTCAATCCATTGTTTAAACAAAGTCTTAGAAAGCATTTCATGGGGCCACAAGTGTCATACCCAGTCATCTAGTTCAGATTAAACTCATCATTTTGGATGTAGAAGATCTTGATTAAAAAAATACAATTGGTATAAACTCCTTCAAAATTCTAGTTTTTCTTTACACTGACTTTGTTTATGATTTTCAACAGCTTATGATTGCTCATTTTCAGCAAAACCTGATCATCCCCAGAATAAAAGTAAGAGAGAGACCTGAAAGCCCCAGTGTAATAAGTAGTGGGGTCAAATAGTTTTTTTAAACAAAATTCATTTTTGAGTTAAATTCTAACTTTACTTGCCAAACTATAAATCGTAATGAATAACGTACTAGGCATCTGGGTTAGAAATTTCAACAAGTCTGGGTGAAAAATGGTCTCAAGACATAACATTTTACTATTACCTTTGGAGTCTAGTACAGAGGCCAGGAATCTTATGTATCTGGCGACCATAATATTCACTTATTTCTCAGTGCTGAAGGGCTATACGTTAACATTATAATGCAGCAAAATGACTGGTTTAACAAAAGGTATTGATATTGGTATTGCAAACGAAAATGTCCAGACTGCACATTAAAAAAAAGGGCAAATGTTGTAAACAAAAACTGTCGATTTAAAAATTTTTTTTAAAAAAGTTAACAGCATCACATTGGTAGGCATGAATTTACATTGGGAACTCGCAGTAGGTACATTAGATTATTGTGCCAAAATGAATAAATAGCAATGTGTCAAAATACCTTGTGATTAGTACATGGTTTAATTTGGCAGGAAAGCAACAGAGATGTCCTATCGTGTCGGATGGCCATTTTAAGAAAGATAACCATGGGAAGGTTAACATAGTAACTGAAACGAACACATAGTATCTACATTTTTTGCCTTAAGTATTTCCTTCTTAAAAAGAATGATCATTGGGAAAATTGCCAATGAGAAAACTATACAGGATTGAAAATAAAATTAGGGAAAGGAACTAAACAGTAGAAAGGGTGACATTTCAAACTGAGAAGAGCAGAAAGAACGAACATTTTTGCATGCTCAAGCAGGCGAGGTTATAAATCCTTGTGAAAGATGCAAATAGCGAAAAGGTAATGGTGAGCTTGAACAAATTTTAGATGACACATTGATAAGAGATTTAGCTATAGTTTTGAGTGCAACAATAAGTAAAGCAGCTATAGTCACATTCGACCCATTCGACTGCTTTCTCATTAGAGAGAGACAACTGCTGGCGGGTTAACTGTTGGGTCACCACACCTCAGGCAAGGGGTGAAGTTGAGAAGCAGAGTCCTTCATGGTAATCTCAGCTGGTGCAGGAACTGAAACTATGCTGTTGGCATCTCTTTGTATGGCAAACCAGCCATCCATCCAAGTGAGTTAACCTATTCCCTGTACTAGAATACAAGGAGGATAGAAAAGCAATTGAAAATATACAATATATTTTAAAATGCTGTGATGAAAGATGCTCAATATATATTTTGCATTTCTGGATTTGATTTTTAAAATAATGGAAGACGAATGTGATTCAGTTTTGTGCGGGCTTTTCTTTGGAGCAAATCAAAACATCATTAGGAAGAGTGACACAAGCTAATCAATGCCAAAAAAGAACACGCGCGATTGCAGTCAAGTAAGTGCCTGGCAGAGGCCCTGCAGTTTTAACTGAGGAGTTTACAACAGACAAGAAAATCAGTTTAGCTTTGACTTTGGAACAGAAGATTCAAGGTATTCATTCAGGAGAATATAGGAATTCAGTTCAGAGGGGACAATTTCTTCTAGAATAAGAATCAGGTTTTTAATCCAGGGGAACCAGTTACCTTTGGCTGAAGTGTTTCAGTTTCTGGGTTTTCTAAGTTGGGAGAACACGGTGAAAAGATTTAGGTCACCAGGATCGTGAAAGCTTTATGGTAGCAGATTTGGAAAGAAATTGTGAAACAGTCACAGTCCCTGTAGTCCAAGGAAAAGCAACTGGAAGGGCATGGTTAGGGTGAATAGCTAAGGTCTTTTTCCTTGGAGGGGGGGGGGGGGATTACAAAGTCTCAGCGTGTTTTGAGAAGATTTGTAGCTCCGGTTGAGGTTTTGGATGTAGGTTTGCTCACTAAGCTGGAAGGTTCATATCCAGACGTTTCGTTACTTTATTAGGTAACATCTTCAGTGGGCCTCAGGTGAAGCAATGGTGAAAACTCCTGCTTTCTATTTATGTGTTTGGATTTCTTTGAGTTGGTGAGGTCATTCCCTGTGGTGATGTTATTTCCTGTGGTGAAGTCACTTCCTGTTCCTTTTCTCAGGGGGTGGTAGATGGGGTCTAACTCGATGGGATTGTTGATAGAGTTCCAGTTGGAATGCCATGCTTCTAGGAATTCTTGTGCGTGTCTGTTTGCCTTGTCCTAAAATGGATGTGTTGTCCCAGTCGAAGCGGTGTCCTTCCTCATCTGTATGTGAGGATACTAGTGAGAGAAGGTCATGTCTTTTTGTGACTAGTTGGTGTTCATGTATCCTGGTGGCTAGTTTTCTGCCTGTTTGTCCAATGTGTGTGTCCAAACAAAGACACACACGAGAATTCCTAGAAGCATGGCATTCCTACTGGGACTCTATCAACAAACACACGAGTTAGACCCCATCTACCACCTCCTGAGAAAAGGAACAGGAAGTGACTTCACCACAGGAAATGACTTCACCACGGGAAATAACATCCAAAGAAATCCAAATATATAAATAGAAAGAAGGAATTTTCAGCATGAGGCCCACTGATGATGTTACCTAGTAGGGTAGCAAACATCTGGAAATGAACCTTGACAGCTCAGCAAGCAAACCTACATCCAATTACAACGTCTGGATAGGTAAATGAATAGAAAGGGTTTACAGTAATATGGACCAAGTACTGGCAAATGGAACTAGGTCAGATTGGGATGTCTTGTCAGCACAGACAAGTTGGACTTATGGGTCTGTTTCCGTGCTGTATGACTGTAAAAAAACTTAAGAATTGAGATAGAAGTGAAAGTGGTCAGGGATTGGATATCTGTAAAACCCGAATGTTGGGAACAGATTGAAACTCTGTGCTGCTGCTTTCGTTAAGGTCTTTGTAATTGCTCGAACTATAGCTCTGCGTTTAAAAATATTTTCTGTTGTTAAGGAACGAATGCAGCCTTGTGTAAAAATGCTTCAGTGACTAAGCACCAGGAAAAAAATTAACATAATTTATCAAGCTGGGTTTCTTTCTGGGATCATATTTATCCAGGAATATCATCTCAGATCATAATATTAACAAGAATAAGGGGTTTCTGTTATGAAGGAGGTCTGGGTAAATCAGGACACCTTCGTAAAACTGAGAAGCTTAAAGAGTAATCTAACAAATGTTCATGGTTATGAAAGATCATGGTCAGGTAAATACTTAACTACTTGCAAACAAAAGCAATTAATTCTGTGGATGTAAGGTTAAGCTCACAAAGAAGGGAGGTTAGAAAATTATATTTGCACAAATAAAAGTGGGAATAATGTTGAATCTCCAAAACAAATTTAATAGAAATGGTTTTAAAAAATAATTAAACTCTTGCCTGGAAACAGGGTATATTAAATGGGAGAAGAAACACGAAGTTTGGAATTAGAGAAGTTGGTTCATGGGAAGATAAACATTGAAACAAACCTAATTGGCCTTGTGGCCATTGCCTTTACTCCAACTTTCAATAATTTGCTACTTAGAGTCATAGAGATGTACAGCACGGAAACAGACCCTTCGGTCCAACCCGTCTATGCCGACCAGATATCCCAACCCAATCTAGTCCCACCTGCCAGCACCCAGCCCATATCCCTCCAAACCCTTCCTATTCATATACCCATCCAAATGCCTCTTAAATGTTGCAACTGTACAGCCTCCACCACATCCTCTAGCAGCTCATTCCATACACGCACCACCCTCTGCGTGAAAACGTTGCCTCTTAGGTCTCTTTTATATCTTTCCCCTTTCACCCTAAACCTATGCCCTCTAGTTCTGGACTCCCCGGCCCCAGGGAAAAGACGTTGTCTATTTTTCCTATCCATGCCCCTCATGATTTTGTAAACCTCCATCAGGTTACCCCTCAGCCTCCGACGCTCCAAGGAAAACAGCCCCAGCCTGTTCAGCCTCGCTCCGTAGCTCATATCCTCCAACCCTGACAACATCCTTGTAAATCTTTTCTGAACCCTTTCAGGTTTCACATCTTTCAGATAGGAAGGAGACCAGAATTGCACGCAATATTCCAACAGTGGCCTAACCAATGTCCTGTACAGCCGCAACATGACCTCCCAACTCCTGTACTCGATACTCTAAGTACCAAACGCCGCCTTCACTATCCTATCTACCTGCGACTCCACTTTCAAGGAGCTATAAACCTGCACTCCAAGGTCTCTTTGTTCAGCAACACTCCCTAGGACCTTACCATTAAGTGTATAAGTCCTGCTAAAATTTGCTTTCCCAAAATGCAGCACCTCGCATTTATCAGAATTAAACTTCATCTGCCACTTCTCGGCCCATTGGCCCATCTGGTCCAGATCCTGTTGTAGTCTGAGGTAACCCTCTTCATTGTCCACTATACCTCCAATTTTGGTGTCATCTGCAAACTTACTAACTGTACCTCTTCTGCTCGCATCCAAATCATTTACATAAATGACAAAAGGTAAAGGGCCCAGCACCAATCCTTGTGGCACTCCACTGGTCACAGGCCTCCAGTCTGAAAAACAACCCTCCATCACCACCCTCTGTCTTCTAACTTTGAGCCAGTTCTGTATCCAAATGGCTAGTTCTCCCTATATTCCGTGAGATCTATCCATGCTAATCAGTCTCCCATGGGGAACCTTGTCAAACACCTTACTGAAGTCCATATAGATCACATCTACTGCTCTGCCCTCATCAATCTTCTTTGTTATTTCAACAAAAAAACTCAATCAAGTTTGTGAGACATGATTTCCCATGCACAAAGCCATGCTGACTATCCTGAATCAGTCCTCGCTTTCCAAATACATGTACATCTTGTCCCTCAGGATTCTCTCCAACAACTTGCCCACCACCGAGGTCAGGCTCACCAGTTTATTGTTCCCTGACTTCTTTTTACCGCCCTTCTTAAACAGTGGCACCACGTTTGCCAACCTCCAGTCTTCCAGCACCTCACCTGTGACTATCGATGATACAAATATCTCAGCAAGAGGCCCAGCAATCACTTCTCTAGCTTCCCACAGAGTTCTCGGGTACACCTGATCAGTTCCTGGGGATTTATCCACCTTTAACCATTTCAAGATATCCAGCGCTTCCTCCTCTGTAATCTGGACATTTTGCAAGATGTCACCATCTATTTCCCTACAGTCTATATCTTCCATATCCTTTTTCAGTGTAAATACTGATGCAAAATATTCATTTAGTATCTCCATTTTCTGTGGCTCCACACAGAGGCCACCTAGCTGATCTTTGAGGGGCCCTATTCTCTCCCTAGTTACCCTTTTGTCCTTAATATATTTGTAAAAACCCTTTGGATTCTCCTTAATTCTATTTGCCAAAGCTATCTCATGTCCCCGTTTTGCCCTCCTGATTTCCCTCTTAAGTATACTCCTACTTCCTTTATACTCTTCTAAGGATTCACTCGATCTATCCTGTCTATACCTGACATATGCTTCCTTCTTTTTCTTAACCAAACCCTCAATTTCTTTAGTCATCCAGCATTCCCTATACCTACCAGCCTTCCCTTTCACCCTGACAGGAATATACTTTCTCTGGATCCTTATCTCATTTCTGAAGGCTTCCCAGTTTCCAGCCGTCCCTTTACCTGCGAACATCTGCCTCCAATCAGCTTTTGAAAGTTCTTGCCTATTACTGTCAAAATTGGCCTTTCTCCAATTTAGAACTTTAACTTTTAGATCTGGTCTATCCTTTTCCATCACTATTTTAAAACGAATAGAATTATGGTCGCTGGCCCCAAAGTGCTCCCCCCCACTGACACCTCAGTTACCTCAGTCACCTGCCCTGCCTTGCGCAGAGTTAAGTTGATGCTGAATTATTTTTCAAGTGATCCAACTTAGATTTTTTAAAAATGCATTCCTTCCCCCAATACAAAACATTTTAGAAAACTATTTTCGTTCTTTCCAGTATTGTTTCAGTTTTAGGGTAAGTTCGTTAAGTAAGTGCACTTACTTCCTTTATGTATGCATATTTGATCAGAATTGGCTCATGCCCCATACAAAACTATTTTCAACTACATGGGCGGAAATCCTTTAATAATAATAATCCCATCAAATGTTGGAGTGAACAAGATACAAGAAACCTCAAGTAATTTTTAAAAAAATAGACATTATCACCTCATTCATGATAGATTTAAAAGACTTTCATAAATAACTGTATTTAAAATTACTATATGAACACAGCATATGTGTACCTTAATGGGATTATGGTTGTGCATTTCCCATGTCCTGTCATGGCATGCATGATATAGTTCTGAAAGTTGCTTGGCCTTGCACAGCTTTGACAGAACATTGCTTTTAATTCGGATTATAAAAAATGCTTTTCATTAGCAAGTTTCATAATATATAAAGAGAATGCTCAGAAAAAAAAAAACAAGTGCATAGGGTGCAAACAATGAGAAGATTATACTGGTTTTTACATTATCCAATTGTTAAATTCCCTAGTTTGAGGAGAAAGTTCCAAAGGGGGAAATATTAACCTAGATCATCAAAATGTTGTGTGTCACACTGAGCAATTTCTGTAAAAGATTTCAACAGCAGAACTTGACAGAGTCAGTACCAAAGATCCAGGAGCATCAAAGAAATAAAATTATTGAGACTTTCTGAATGAAACATGGTGGCACTTGAATTTTTGCTTCAATTATCCATCCCATTTGTATTTTCCTGAATATCCCTGGTTAGATTATGACAGGTGGTGATGGGGTGGGGAGAGTGAAAGAGAGGGGAGGGGGGGAGGAGACAGAATGAAAATTAGATCTTTTTAATTCAGTGACTCAGTTCTGAAACTGATTGAACTATTCCAGGGAAATTCATGAATTGCACAAGGGAATAATTGTGCAATAATTGGATCTATGTTAAGGAACTGGTCAAGCTTAGACTTCATGATGTTTAGAATCTAACATGAATGCCATTCCTAAACACTGACTGGCATGATACCCGAGACATGGGAATTGCATTCTGATATTTTTTTCAGCAAAGATCCTGTAATCCAATCTTGCAATAACTGACTAAACCCGACAGCCTAGAGACAAATATGTGCTACAAATTTGATACAACTATTAAAAAAAAATCAATTGTAGAAACTGTAAATTCATGTAGGAGCTTTGTTTACATGAAAGAAGAGCCAACTTCTGAAATCTGATGAGCCAGGACTGATAGAATGGTTTCTGACACCGTGACTGGCTCGTATGTAATGAGGAGTATGTCAGGTTCCAAGCGATCGATACTAACAGGGGACTCGCTAGTCAGGGGCACAGACAGATGTTTCTGCAGCCAGAGAGATATCAGGATGGTATGCTGCCTCCCTGCTGCCAGGGTCAAGGTTGTGTGGGAGCGGGTGCAAAATATTCTGAAAGGGGAGTGGCCAGCTGGAGGTCTTCAGCACATTGGTACCAACAACATAGGCAGGGAAAAGGATGAGGTTCTGCAGGGAGAATGTAGGAAACTGGGCAGGAGGTCAAAAAGTAGGCCCTCGAGGGTAGAAATATCTGGACTATTACAGACCCCGCTGGCTAGTGAGAGTAGGAAAAGGAGGATAGAGCA
Organism: Chiloscyllium plagiosum; assembly: GCF_037043375.1. Classification (NCBI taxonomy): domain Eukaryota; kingdom Metazoa; phylum Chordata; class Chondrichthyes; order Orectolobiformes; family Hemiscylliidae; genus Chiloscyllium; species Chiloscyllium plagiosum. Next base: position 41,744,452 of record NW_028270148.1, read on the forward strand.
GATGAATGCATGGCTGAGGGACTGGTGTAAAGGACAAGGACTTTCCGTGCTGTACATCTCTATGAGTCTGACACATTTTTGGACCACAGGGATTCCTTCAGAAATGACCTGTATAAGAGCAACAGGTTCCACCCAAATTGGAAGAGGACCAATATCCTTGTGGCGAAATTTGCTAGTGCTGCTTGGGATGAGGCAGCGAGGGAAATGTTGGAAGACACCAAAGTAATCATGAGAAAAGAGAAAAGCCTGACAATGGTAGAAGTACATAAGTAGGTAAGGGGAGGAAGTCTAACAGTCAAGACAGACAAGACAGATTGGCAGATAATGAGATAAGACCGATAAATTCAACTACACTTACTTCAATGCAAGAAGCAGGTAAGGCAGATGAATTTCAGGCATGGTTGGGAACATGGGACGGGATAACACAGCTATTACAGAAACCTGGCTTAGGGATGGACAAGACTTGCAGCTTAATGTACCATGATATGGATACTACAGGAAGGATAGAAAAGGGGACAAAGAGGAGGGCGAGTGGTGTTTCTGATTGGAGATAACATTACACTTCTACTTAGGGAGAATATTCCTAGGAGATCATCCAGTGAAGTTATATGGGTGGAACTTAAAGAAAGAAATGATCACCTTATTGAGATTGTAATATAGGCCACTGCAATAGTCAGCAGGAAATTGAGAAGCAAGTATGTAAAGAGATCTCGGATATCCGTAAGAAAAATATGGTTGTAAATGTCGGGATTTTAACTTTCCAAATATAAACTGGGATTGTCATAGTGTAAAGGGTTTGGATGGGAAGAGATTTGTTATTGTGTACGAGAAAACTTTCTTATTCAATATGTGGATGCACCTACTAGAGAACGAACAATACTTGATCTTCTCTTAGGAAGAAAGACAGGACAAGTGACTGAGGTGTCACTGGGGGAGCACATTGGGTCCAGTGATCATAAAATAGTTATGGAAATAGACAGACTTGATCGAAAATTAAAGTTCTAAATTGGAGTACTGCCAATTTTGACAGCATTAGACAGGAGCTTTCAAAAATTGAATGGGGGAGGCTATTCGCACATAAAAGGGATGGTTGGGAAGTCTTTAAAAATGACATGATGAGAATTCAGAGACAGTATGCTCCTGTTAGTTTCATGGATAAACCGGTATGGAATGCTGGATAACAAGAGAAATTGAGGCTCTGATCAATACAAAGGAAGCGGCATAAACAGCTGGGTTTGAAGCAATCCTTGAAGGAGTATAAAGGGCAGTAAGAATCTACTGAAGAGGGAAGTCAGCAGACCAAAAAGAGTAACTAGGGAGAAAATAGGGCCCCTTAAAGTATAGTATGGCCATCCAATTATGGATCCCCAGGAGATTGGCGAGATAGTACACAAATATTTTGTCAATATTTACTATGGAGGACTTGAAAGCTAAGGAACTTGGGGAAATAAATATTGATGTCTTTGAAAGAGTTCATAATACTGAAGTAGTGGTGCTGGAAGTATTAAAATACATAAAAAGTGGATAAATCCCCAGGACTTGATCAGATGCTTCCCAAAACATGTGGATAGCTAGGAAAGAGATTGCTGGGCCCCTTGCTGAGATTATTTACATCATCGACAGCCACTGGTGAGGTGCCAGAAGACTGGGAGTTGACAAATGTAGTGCTGTTATTTAAGAAAGGCTGTAATGAAAAGCCAGGGAACTATAGCCTTACATCAATAGCAAAGTTGTTAGACAGTATTTTGAGGGACAGAATCTACATGCATTTGAAAAGGCAAGGAGTGAGTGGGGTGGTCAGCATGGCTGTGCATGGGAAATCATGTCTCATTAACTTGGAGTTTTTTTTTTGAAGAGGTGACAAAGACGACTGGTAAAGGCAGAGATGTAGACATTGCCTACATAGACTTCAGCAAAATGCTCGACAAGGTGCCGCATAGTAGACTAGTTAATAAGGTTAGATCATACAGGGAGCTAGCAAATTGGATACAAAATTGGGTTGAAGGTAGGCAATAGAGAGAGTTTTAGTGAAGGCTGCTTTTTGGACTGGAGGCCTGCAACCAGTTGTGTCCACAAGAAACAGTGCTGGGTACATTGCTTTTTGTCATGATATAAATAATTTTGATGTGAACATAAGAGGTATGGTCAGTAAGTTTGCAGATGACACCAGAATAGGTGGTATAGTGGACAAATAAGATGTCAGAGTACAACGGCACCTTGATCAGATGGGCCAGTGGGCCAAGGAGTGGCAGATGGAATTTAATTTAGATAAATGTAGGAGTGTTGCATGATGGGGAGGCAAATCAGGGCAGGACTTATACAGTTAATGGTAGGGAGCTGGGGAGTGTTGCCAGAGAGACTTTGGGATGCAGGTGCATAGTTCCTTGAAAGTTGAGTCACAGGTAGATAGGGTGATGCCGCCGCCTTTTGGCATGCTTGCATTCATTGGTCAGAACATTGAGTTGGAATGTCATGTCACAGCTTGACATGTGCATTAAAAACACTAGCCATAGTTTTAACTCTGGACAAGTGTCCCGTGGACAAGAGCAAGAATTGCATACACTCCTTTGGGAGGCATCAGCTAGTGGCATGGCACAATTGGTCTCGGAACAATTGCAAATATTGACACATTCTCGGGGGTTAGCTGATGTAAACACTTGGCCAGATGTCAACAGGTATCAAAAAAACACATCTAATGGACTCGAGGACTACAGTTTCAAAAACAGTGGAGACTAATAACGAAAAGGGCAACAACAAAAGTAAAATGATAATTAAACCACATTGAATTTAATGAGAAAGTCAGATTACAGTAAGTAACTACACAGTATACTGACAGCTTGCCCACTGGATTGAAAACATAACCAAATCAGCAGTTTTTTTAAAAAAAGAAAAACTTTCATTCACTAGGTGCAGGCATCCAAACTGCAAACTGAAAACACTGGAAAATTAGCAATATCTGAGGTGAAATATGAATATCTTGCCACTTTAGTAGAAGTGGCTCTAGCCCAAATTTATTTTATGAAAATAAACCTGCTGTCTTGCAAATCTGACATTGATTTAAGACTTGAAGTCATCAAAATTCGCTGACTGTTCAACTGGAAGCTGAATCACCTGACACTTTTGTGCAAGCAGCTTTCAGCCTCCAAATATACGCAAAGTATCACTCTGCCTCAAGAAATTAAGGTGAAAAGTGCACTTCATTTTGTGAATGATCACCCTGCCCTGATTTACATAAAAGACAATCCCATCCATTTCTGAAAACTCCCAGCTCCAGCTCAGATTGTCCCTGGATCATTTAAGAGTCCTTCACCAGACCTGCAGTAACAAATTAGAACTACAGCAATACAATTTGCACATTTCATTCAAGAGTAAAGCACTCACATATAACTAGCATAGAGTAACGAGAGAACTTCCTACTGGACTATCAGAAACAAAAACAAATTGCCGGAAAAACTCAGCAGGTCTGGCAGCATCTGAGAAGAGAAATTAGTTTATGTTTCAGGTCCAGAGAACCTTCTTCAGAACTGCCTGAAGAACTGAAGGAAGGTGACTGGACCTGAAAGTTTAAACCCATTTTCCTCCACAGGTGCTACTAGACCTGCTGAGTTTTTCCAGCAATTTGGTTTTATTTCTGATTTCCAGCATCTGCAGTTATGGAGTTATAGAATTATAGAGATGTACAGCACGGAAACAGGCCCTTCAGTCCAACTCGTCCGAGCCAACCAGATATCCCAACCCAATCTTGGCCCACCTGCCAGCATTCGGCCCATATCCCTCCAAACTCTTCCTATTCATATACCCATCCAGCTGCCTTTTAAATGTTGCAATTGTACCAGCCTCCACCACTTCCTCTGGCAGCTCATTCCATACACGTACCACCATCTGTGAAAAAGTTGTTGCTTAGGTCTCTTTTATATCTTTCCCCTCTCACTCTAAATCTATGCCCTCTAGTTCTGGACTCCCCCACCCCACGGAAAATACTTTGTCTACTTACCCTATCCATGCCCCTCATGATTTTATAAACCTCTATAAAGGTCACCTTGCAGCCTCCGATGCTCCAGGGAAAACAACCCCAGCCTATTCAACCTCTCCCTATAGCTCACATCCTCCAACCCTGGCAATATCCTTGTGAATCTTTGCTTTTGTTTCTTTTTCTATTGGACTGTGATGGTCAGCACTGCAAGCACCAAGAGTGCACGCACCACAGATGTAGTGCCAGCATTAAAAATGGTACAGGCCAAACAGGACAGAAAAGCAAAACACACTTTTGACAAAGCTGTCTACAATCTGCTCCCAGCGCTTTTGGTAATGCAATTTATCTCCCAGAAAGCTTCCTCTGGCCACTTGCAGATGCTGATCCAGAGAGATTCCTGGCCATTCCAGGCGAGTTGGGATTACAAACAAGGTTTGAAGTGCTCAGCCAATCACCTTAATCACAGCAACTAGAGGCCTAGGAGATTCTAATATCTCAACTAGACCTGCAAAGTCTTGATGGTCTCCAGGCAAAACAGCTGGCAGACAGCAGGAAGTCATTGCAAAGACCTGAATGAATAGTTGTCATAACAAAAAAAGTAGTTGAGAGTTTTTTTTTTTTTAAAAAGTGTCCTTACATTTGGGACCTCTTCTTGTCTGACTTCTTAAAATTTCTTGCAAGAAAGTCACAACGGGTCAAGTTAAACAAGCAGTTAGATCCCAGTATTATCTTTGGACATTATCTGTTTATTTAGCGATTGACCACAAAGGTTCTCAATTGTAGTCCTTTTTGCTTGTTTTAGTGAAGAGGCTAAGATTGGACTCAGCAAAAAGAAAGGAGGAGTTCAATCTCTAAGTCTTAAAGGTGGCTTCAATTGCCTGTATGAGTAGTTTCCAGTGGTGTAATCCAGCAGTAAATAGTCTTTAGAATGTAATAGTAATGTACCTGAGTGTGGTGATGGATTCATAATATTGCACAATACTTTAAAAATAATGGAGTATATTCTAAACGACACATGATAGTCTCTGACACAGCCATAAGTAATTAAATTTAATTGTAATTAGAAGTAACAAAACATTTTCTCCCCTTCCCTCTCAAAGATAAACATAAGAGAAGCTTTTCATTTTGAGCAACATATTGATCTTTTCAATATTACTAAAGTGATTTCGAACAGCAAAAATACCTGAGATGTTGCTAAACCTGATTTTTGTACATTGTCCTTAGGAACACAGGAAACAATTCATGACACTCGAAATTTGGCAAGATTGAAGACAAAGCAGCCCATTTAAGTGGTGCTATATCCTCAAACATTCAGAGTCTCGATCACCAACGTTCAATCATGGATCATAGAACCCTAAAGTGTGGAAACAGACCATTTGGCCTATCAACTCTGCCCCATCCTCCAAAGAGCACCACCCAAAACCCCCAAATCCCAACCCTGCCCCCATAATCTGACATTTCCCATAGCCAATCCACCTAACTGGCACATCTTTGAACTGTGGGAGGAAACCCACGCAGAGATGGAGAACGTGTAAACTCCACATAGACAGTCACCCAAGGTTGAAATTGAACCCGGATCCCTAGCACTGTGAGGCAACAGTGCTAACCACAGCCTACCACCTACAAAATGAACACCAGCAAGTCGCCAAGGCATCTTAGACAGCACATTCCAAATCCACGATAATTCTATCATTTAGAAGGACAAAGACATCAAATATAGGGTGTTACCGACCTCTCCATTCTGATTTGGAAATATATTGCCATTGCTTCACAGCAACTAGGTCAAAAACCAGGAAAGCCCACACCCCTCGAATCAATACATTTTTAAAAACATTGCTATTCCTTACAGAAGAAAAACCTCAAGTCTGATTCACACTCTGCGCTGAATTCCTTGGTTGTAGTCTTGGGTTGCACAGTACACCCTCTAAGATGAGCAAGAGATGCTAGCCACGCCTGCAAAGTCCAAGATTTCCTGAATATATTTAAGTTCCTATTCATTATACTGCAGTTTCTATCTCAAGGAAAAACTTGAGTGTCCAGAGTTAAATGGCCTTTTGCCCACTGTTGGTGTTTAGTGATTCATTTATGGGTATTGCAACAGCAAATACTTGAAAATTAAACTAAGTCTTCAAAGTAAGTTCTACAAAAAAGCTAATTTTCTACCTACAATGGCTATTCTCTAAGCAGAATAAATAAATTCTTCCTTGCCGAACAATGCTTGTGCTAGTCCGAAATCATGTTTCTTTTCCCCCTCTTTTTCCACAATCTCCACATTTGCTTCTTACATTTTCTCCTCATATTTTCTGGCTCAAACAATTCCAGATACGAAGCCCATGCAGTAAATTAAATCAACATTGAAGGCAGAGGTTTCAACCAAATTAATGTACATCAACTATCATTCAGTATGTTCGAACAGGAGTGCTTCAAATTTTAATTAGCCTTTTGGTAGACAAAGAAAAACAGCATAGAGGTTATGTTACTGGATTAGTAACCCACAGATTATACTATGTGGAGACATTAAACAAACTAGAATTTTGGTTCCTAGAACTTAGATGGGGAGGGCGATTTTATTCAGGTTTAAGGCATTAAGGTGAACAGATAGCTCCTCCCTTTTTCCATTCATGAAAGGGTTGAGGGCTCAGAGGAATATTTCAAAAATTAGAGCATTAACAGACATCTTTTCACATTAAATGGTGGTAGAAATTTGGACCTCCATCGAGCAAATAGTAATTAATTCTACATCAAAGATTAATGTGAATCTAAAATTATTTCTGTTGATCAAAGATATTCAGGGGTATGTCTCACATCAGCCATGATCTCGTTGAATAACACAACAGGCTCTACTCTTGCTCATACCTATGGACTCATGACACAGAGACATGAGTCTAATTTTCACTACCTGTACTTTGCAATTTAAATTCAACTAATTAAATCAATCTTGAACAAACTAGTATTAATAATAATGAAACAATTCAACTATCCCAAAAATCTACGCAGTTCACTGTTATCCTTATCTGATTTAGTCTGTGCATATCTGTATGTCTGCAGTAATATTGTGGACTCCTGTCCTTTGAAATTACGTAGCACTAGTTATTGATGTAAAAGTCACAACACACTATAATCCAAATGAACAATAGGTGTTCAAGAAGGTTATGCTCCATCAACCTCAAGAGCAATTATGGATATCTAAGCAGACTTACAAGTATACATCCCAAGAATGAACAAAAAAAAATAGAAATTATTATTACAATCACAAAGAAGAATTCCACATAAGCACTGATATCTCACTTAGGAGTTACAAGTTTCCAAAAAGAAAATCCAATCAATATAACTGAAACAAAGTAGGCCAGTTTGAGTATAAATTTTTTTGATCCTTACTGATCTGCACAATTCTAGTATTTTCTGTTTCTATTTTATAGTGCTTCTATCCCCTTGTTCTTCAGAACAAGGTCAGCAAATTTAAAGAATATGTAAATACTGCAGTCACTTCAGAAGAGCTTAAACTGAAATTTTTACAGTGGAAAAAACCTAGCGTTTTCACACTTTAATCCGAGAGAAACCTTTGATTAAAGACTGAACTAGGAAATTGTTTGAGGATTCAAACATCGGTGTCAAATTAATAACAATTTGTTGATAGAGTCTTCAAGTCACAAATATATGCAACCAAATTTATGCTGCAAACATCTTAAAGAACCCAAGACATCATACGAAGAAAAACTAATGTGCAGTGCTTTAAAAGAGTTTCAAGTTAACTTGTTTCTGACATTGCTAAGTTAATATATAATCAAAATTTTTGTTGGATATTCTTTAACCACAACTACAGCATGTCAAGTAAACAAATCAATAAATATTTTTGCATGGGTATTTACTACAATATATCTCACCTTTCCCAGGTGCCGTTTTCCTCATGGAGGCAGTCTGATCTTCAGATAGGGCTAAGCGTCTGAGTACATCAGCCAAGGCTGCTTTCAGCACTGTGATCTCATCCTCCTGCTGTTGGACCCTCAATTCAAGGGATGAAAGGCGGTCTTGGACATCTGATGTGCTTGCACCAGATATGCTATCATCTAAACAGAAAGAAAAACAAAACTGAGCTAAAGGTATGATGAAAATTTACAGAAGTGAGCTGCAAAGAGTTATTTGGTATTGCTTTCAGAATTAATTTGCAAACTGCTCTCATTTCAAATCAAAAATAGCTGTCAACCATTCTCTGGTTCATTTCTTCACCATACAGAGGCAACTTGCTTGGTTAAGAATTTAAAACAAAGCTCAGCAGTTCAATGTTAGACTCTTAACTAGTGCATATTCTACGGCGATGGTTAACCAATCATCACTGATAGAAGCAATCAGCTGTCTCCTCACATACAGTTATTTGCCTTTTATGTTAGCATTTCTTGAAAAGTGACCTGATGAATGCAGGACAAAAACCTTCAAGAATTATTTTTCCCAATAATACAAAATGTAAGGCACAAAAGGATTTCAAAAATTAATATCTATTTTACACTGAGAAGTTAATAAGCTAGGTTTAACATTAGAGAAGAGGCTACAAAATGAGCCAATTGAAGTTTTGAAATGTTTGTAACTGAAGACAGACAATCTGGAAGAGGTCAAGAACTGGGAGATTCTGATCCAGGACACTGGCAGGCCATCGCGCACATTGGGTGGAGAAGCAGCAGGGATATTCTCTACAGGAGGCCTGGCCAAATCTAATGTCCTTCATACAAACAATTAGTGATTGCTCAGCTTTTTATGCAATTGAGTTTCCCAATAATCAAAGTCCCACCAGCCAAAGGTCAGCAGGTTTGTGTCACCAGTCCCAGCAGAGTAGTGGCATTGAAAACATTCACTCAAGACCTAGAATCAATGTGGGATTGCACATTAAAGGTGGGTGAGCATGAAGTGAGGGTCGCAGTGAGTTCATTATTTGCTCCCTTTTGACAACCAATTTAATGAAAAAAAAAGTTTGACTACAACTGTTCAAAGCTTATCAAAGTCAGGGCTTGCCATGATGAGATTCAAACCAATTTCACCAGAATATTAGCCTAGTATTCTAGATGAAAATGTGTTGCTGGAAAAGCGCAGGTCAGGCAGCATCCAAGGAACAGGAGAATCGACGTTTCGGGATTAAGCCCTGCTTCAGGAATTCTAGTATTCTAGATAACTAGTTCAGTGATATCACACCATTGCCTTCTTATACTTAAGAACTTTCCAATGATGATTTGTCAGTCTGTTCCTTATTTGGACTTCCTTACAGTTTACCTAATTGAAACATACTTTTTTTCCCAGTCTAGTATGCATCAACTCTTTGGATAATTTGCTTTGAAAAATGGACATCCCATTAAATTGTTCACTACCTCGAGGTACCTCATCCATGATGTTCAACAGATTACATCCTAGTCTCCGAGCAATTGTGGGATGAACACAAACTATTCCTGAAAATTTATTTGTAGGGTTCTGTTAGTCTATCCAGAACTTCTATTTAATTTGCATGTAAGTAATTAATCTGGTTAGCTAACTCTAGGAAGCGCTCATTTTTCATGCATTCCTTGCTGTATACTTCAGAAATAAATATTGTGTGTATGTATTATTTTGCATTTGTCTCAATTAAGCCCATTTTCATATTTATGTTTCTAAATTCCTGCTTGATACAGACACTTTGGGATATTGTCTGTATCAAAATGTTCAATATAATATACAGATTGTTTTGTTACAATGCACGTTTTGTCAGCATGAATTGGCTATAACGTGATTGATGAATTGTGGATGTTGTTTGGATAACGTGAACTTTCTAATGAACGTATATAGCGATTTTCTATTAGCAATCTTATACAGAGCAATTTTCTATCGTCGAGGTTACACAAGAACACAACCGTCGCCTAATAGCAGAACGACCTGTATTAACATAGAGGGAATATTTCAGAATATGGTACTGTACATATGGTTTTCAATAGATCTTAAAAAGCAAAAGAAGGAAAAGCAGGTTCCAGTTAAGGATATTTACTGCACTGAATTAAATTCCTACATTCCTCCTCCGAGCAGCTAAGTTAAAACACTTGAACCCAGACTGGCAGTTCTATAAAGAAAATTTCCACAAAAAGCAAAACAGTGGCATGCCAATTTCGAACTGGAGTAAAATTAGCCAACTATCCACTAAAATGCATTTTAAAGCAAAATGGTTCTATGAAAATACTAGACTTAAAACAAGATGAAGAGCTACAAGTGCTAAAATAATTTATTTTCGAAAAAAAGATTTTACTGCAGCAAAACTGATAGTAATTTCATATTTATTATAAATAGCTTTTATAAAAATAGGTTCCAGTTCCAAATACCTTAAATTCTATTTAGCCTGCAGAGGTTCAGAATGTTAAAATATAGACATTTCAGAAATTTAATTTCCAAATCCTGGACAATTTAGTTTCAAGTATTAAGGCAAAGGGCCAATATATGAATGTCATCCAACATTCCAAAAGGCTAAAATGTGTACTATATAGCATTCTAAGCTTTTTCTTGCTTCACAAACAGCTACTTCAAGACAAACCAATGACATATCTCAATCACCTTTTGAAGACATACGGGGTATGACCAGAAGCTTATTTAAATAAAGCACGCTGTGTCTGCATAGTAAACACATTCTTCGCAAAGTTTTACTTTGTGAAGATTAAGAAGAGCCCTCTGTGCTTTATATTTATTCCCATGAAACAATTTGTATTTTAAAACATTTCTAAATACAAAATTCCAAACCCTTCTAGCCTTCCATGATTTAAGATATTAAGAAATCTGCAAGTTTGCAACTCTTTCTATTCCCCAGCCACACATACACCCCAAGCATCAATTTCCTTACCTTCAGGATGTTTTTAGGCTTAAAGCTTTGGAAGACTCTCCCCATCTCTCTCTTACTACTTTATTCAACCTACACTATATTCAAGTTCTTCATCATTCATCCTAATATTGCCTTTGAATTAAGATTTTTTATCCTCATTATGCACAGAAAGCACGTTCTTACTTGTATCCAGCCAATCGCAAACCTTTCTTTCTCAATGCTACCCCACCTTCCCCCCACATTTGTATTTGCTTAAAAGCATATCCCTAACTTCTCCCAGTCTTGAAAAAAGGTCAGCTATGTATACCCCATAGGTGCTGCCACAGCTGAATTCTTTCAGCATTTTGTGTTTTTAATTCAGATAAAAGGCATCTGCAGGATTTTGCTTTTGCATAATCGAAAACTGCAAGCACAGATGCAGATCAAACTGTGATTGAATGGAACATTTCCTATCTTGCTGGCAGGGGTTGGGATATGTGGAATGGGCTGCTTGATAACTGGACAAACAGATGGTGCTAAGCCAAATGCTGAGATGAAAATAGGACAAGTGGGCAATAAATCAAGGCAGCATTGTTTGGCAGACTTTAAAAGTTTGACAGGGTAAATGTAACACCTTTGAGGAGAAAGTGAGGTCTGCAGATGCTGGAGATCAGAGCTGAAAATGTGTTGCTGGAACAGCGCAGCAGGTCAGGCAGCATCCAAGGAACAGGAGAAACGACGTTTCGGGCAGAAGGGCTTATGCCCGAAACGTCGATTCTCCTGTTCCCTGGATGCTGCCTGACCTGCTGCGCTGTTCCAGCAACACATTTTCAGCTCTAAATGTAACACCCACCAAACAGCAAGGACCAGCCAATGAACAATTACATTGTGGTTAACTTGGGGCAGGCAGGGATCAAGCATTCCTTGTAAACTAGAATGCTGTATACAAAAATGAGGAAAGTTAGATCAACTTGAATGTGGTAGGAGGAAGTTGTGGGAGAGGACGGGCTCACAACATCAGAAGGTTAGCACCAAAACTGGACTACTGCTTTAGAAAAACAAGGTTATAGTTAATTAGGTCAAGAGGGGCAAGGGCCATTAAACAGCTGTTTTTCTCCTGTAACTTAAGCAAATGTGAGGTTATCCATTTTGGACTGAAAAAGGGTAGTTCAGGGCTCTTTCCAGATGTCATGAAGTTAAATATAGTGGATGTTCAAAGAGACTTGGTGCATAGGTTTTTCTAATGTCACAAATACGTGCAGAAAATAATCAAGAAAGCTAATGGAATGCTGGACTTTGAATCTAGAGGACTGAAGTACAAGGATGCAGACATTATCCTGCAGTTATATAAAACCCTAGTTAGACTCTATTTGGAATTGAAGGTTTGTGTAAAGATTTGTAGCTTGGTTGCTGGTTGTCACGGTTGTGGGTTTGTTCGACGAGCTGGGAAGTTGATTTACAGACGTTTTGTCCCCTGCCGAGGTGACATCTTCAGTGCTTTGGAGCCTCCTGTGAAGCGCTGCTGTACTCTCTCTTCTGCAATTTATTTGGTTCGGTTTCTGCTGGTTCCAGTTGCTCATCATAGTGGCCAGTATATTGGGTCTAAGTCAGTGTGCTTGTTGATGGAGTCCATGGCTGATTGCCATGTTTCTAGAAATTCTCTGGCAGTCCTATGTTTAGCTTGTCCTATGATCGTTGTGTTGTCCCAGTCAAAATTTGTGTGTATAGCTACTAGGGACAGATGGTCATGGCCTTCAATGGCTGGTTGATATTCCTGGATGCAGATTGCTAGTTGTCTGCCTGTTTGCCCAATATAGTGTTTTGTGCAGCCTTTACATGGAATCGTGTAAATTATATTATTCTTGCACATGTTGGATATAAGGTCTTTTGTTCTGGTGAGTTGTTGTCTGAGCGTGGCTGTTGGTTTATGGGCTGTCACGAATCCCAGTGGGGCGGAGAAGTCTGGCTATCAATTCAGAGATGTCTTTTTTATGCAAGGTAGCATGGCTAGTGGCATGTCCTTGTTGCATGGTTTGTCTGTTAGGCATCTACGGATGAAGTTGCATGGATATCAGTTCTTGGTGAATACTCTAAGATGTTCTTCTTCCCTTCATAGGTCAGGAGTCCTACAGTGTGTTGCAGCCCTTTTGAACAGGATCCTAATGCAGCTTCTCTTGGGTGTGTCGGGGTGGTTGCTGTTGGAATTCAGGACCTGGTCTGTGTGTGTGGCTTTCCTGTACACTTTTTTAGTGCATTCACTGTTCTGTGTTCTTTGTACCATCACAGCCAGGAATGGGAGCTGATTGTAGATTAGATTAGATTCCCTACAGTGTGGAAACAGGCCCTTCAGCCCAACCAGTCCACACCGACCCTCCGAAGAGTAACACACCCAGACCCATTTCCCTCTGACTAATGCACCTATCGTTATGGGCAATTTAGCATGGCCAATTCACCTGACCTGCACATCTTTGGACTGTGGGAGGAAACTGGAGCACCCGGAGGAAACCCACACAGACACGGAGAAAATGTGCAAATTCCACACAGGCAGTCGCCAGAGGCTGAAATTGAACCTGGGACCCTGGTGCTGTGAGGCAGCAGTGCTAACCACTGAGCCACCATGCCACCCCTCCTCTAGGTTTCCTCCTCTTTTGTACATCTGATCCCAGAAAGTTTGGTTTTGATAATCCAGTATGTATTCTCAAATTCTGTTCTCTTAAATTACACTTTTGTTATCATTATGTATTTGACTCAGAGTTAGGGTTCGAGTTGTGGTAGGGGTGTTTGTCCCAGTCTTTGCATCACTGCTTCTGCTATGACCCAGAGGTGGTTGAGCTCATAGACATTTCATTGATCTGTTCATATATTTGGTTGCTGAATGTGAAGTGTGTCGTCAAACAGAGATCTAGTAGTTTGAGTTTGCAGTCCTTGTTGATAGGTTCCCTGTCATGTTGTGTTCTGTCTGTCCAGGAGGTTGGCTATTGTTTCTCTATCTAGAGTTTTGTCAATTGAAGTGATTATCTTTTCTTTCGATAAACTTTGCAGACAATGAAGTAAGATGTTACAATGTAAAGATGGTAACAGCTGAACTGTTTTATACTTTAAAAACTAATTTAATGTCTTTTTTGAAAAACCATTTTGATATATTTGACTTTCTACAAGTATAACATTGTAATTTTCAGTAATAATTATTATTGTTGTCATGTTTAATTGCAAGTTTATGAGCATCAGAAATTGCTGTCTGTTGTAGTTGAATAACGCCAGTGGATGTAGACAGTTTTGCCACTTTTCCAATGTGAAATCTGGAACAGAGATTGCAGATAACAGCAAAGCTTACCATTGCACTGTAAATTTGCTCCTGAGCTGACGCACATTATGGTTTAAGAAGCTACGCAAACTACAGAGTCAAGTTTCTATCTTGGGTATAATTTGGAATGTGGATCTAAATTATGTTGGAAATTGTGTTGATTGAATTTTGGTTTTGTGTTATCACAATCACAAATCTTCCATGATCGCTGTCAATTACTTGCAAATAGAAAGATTCCAGTCCATATTTGTCCTCATAAGAAAGGAAGTTCAGTTTGAAGACTATCCTCAAGCATGGGCAATCAACAGATACATACCAGCTTATTATCTGAGGAGGAGATAAATCTTGTGGGCTGGGCCAACTTTATCACTTCTACATTTCACCTCCTAGTGAGGCTGTGCAAACTCCAACTCTGCTTGTTGGAACTTGTCTTTCCGTTTCCACAGCCTCCCATAGGATACTCTAATCAAACTATTAAAACCCCCAAGTCCTAATTGTAATTGCTGAGAACATTCGAGGAAGGAACCTACTATACGATTTCTTTCCTTTTTCAATTCAGTGCATCAGCATTCCAAAGATGTTCTATATACTGAGCACTCCTAATCCTCATGGCATTTGTTCACTGATCTAAACTGGTTTCTGATCTGGAAATGCTACAATTTATTAACTCTATCATCCTTCTTTTCTAATTCTGCCAAAACCTCTCTTTTTAGCTTTCTCACATCCTGCAAACTTCTGAGACCACAACTCTTCTCCAATTTCAACCTTTTACATTTTTCTGATTTACAGGCCTGCTGTTAACTACTGTTTAAGTCCTAAAGTCCTAAATTCTTTCCCAAAGACTCCACCTTTCTATTTCTCTATCCTTAATCAAACATTTGGTCATCTTTCCCATGTACCCAACTATATCATTTTGGCAAATTTATTTTGATAAGGCTGTTAACTCATATATTGTAATATGTCACTTAATTGATGATGGTATTGATGTTGGAGGTGATCAAAAATGAGATTTACTTGTTGATGTAAGTCTTCTGAAGCCTTCATGTTCCATTGTGCTTTTAGATATGTGTATTTTCCCGTAGCATGTAAATGTATAAACATTCACTTAAATTTCCTGCAGTTTTTTTAGATGCTTCTATTATTACAGTGTACTAGAAAACACAATGTTGAAAACAGTATTTACAGACCATAAATTATTAGCTAATATGCTTTTGAGCCAGGGCTTTAGGGTGAATAATAGTCAAAAGGTGTGTTTACTCATTCTCCTGTCAATATTACACTGTCAAACAACAGCTGTATTCTTGCCACCTGGGTGTACCCACTAATAATCAGATCCCAGGTGAGGACCCCCCAAGTTATTACAACTCCAAATGGGATACCGAAGTCGTCAGGCTCCAGGGTGAGGAGGGATGAGCTGAATATTGACAGGAGAATGAGTAAATAAATCTTTTCACTATTACTCACTAGCTCTCTTGGATGATTGCAGCAAAGTTAATTTACAAAGGATTCTGTCCCCTTGGATACCTTTCTCCCAGTCCAAATGAATTTAAAAGAAGCCAATTTAATCAGATTTTGAGTTTACAAAAGAGAGAGATTATTAGTTATTAAAGTTGAGAAGAAATAATAATGCAACATACACAGATTATAAATGAAAATTTGTCAAAAATGTTATTGATATATCAGATCAGTGTATATGAATCATTCACAAAAAGTGGACAGTTGGACCTTTTCATGCATAACAACCATTCTAGATCAGATGAAATGTCAATTTTTGTTTTAAATGTATAATTTCTATACTGCATTTTGTTTAGATCATTAACAAAGGACGTGATTTTCTTTGATAGTTACTCTTATGTGGCACTGTTTTATAACGTTTTAAAATGAAAAATAACTCCACTTTTAATACATAAAACACTAAAATGTTATGTGTATGTGATGTGATGGAAACTGGTTTTGAGTGTTTCAATCACGGCTATTAGATATAATTATTGGAAACAAAGGCAAACTTAAAACAGTGAATTGCCTGGATGTGTTCCCAGAGACCATCAGGATGAAGAGATCTTTCTGTAATAAAGCTATAGCTGAGGATTAACTGAAATATGTTCAACGCTTTGGGAAAAAAATGAAACGTGATTACATAAACAAATTCTTTTTCCTACACTTGTATATTTTTGAACAGTGATTTTGTGAAAATAGAGAGTTGACCATAATCTGTGACTGGTGTACAGCTGTGTAAATAAAACCTAGCCTGGCAAAGTACATTCCCTTTCATATCCGGATGAAGCGGTCAATTATAATCCAAAGCATGGATGTTTTCCAGAAGTTTATGTATGCTGCGTCTTACTTTCAATGTGAAATTGCAGTTCAGTAGGGATGAAGTGGCAAATCCGATTTTCAAATGGCATGGATTTGTAATCTTTTATTTTGACAAATTAATGTTCAGGTTTTTAAATGCATACGAGTTGTTCAGTAGGGGAAGGACTGCACTCCTGATGTACATTACCATAATAGAAAAGATAAGTTCACTGTGCATCAATAGCAATATGTGAGTAGGTGCACATGCCAAAATAAAGTTTGATCATAAGCTTCTTATGCTCTTGTCATTATCTGTTTAGTTACAAAACTAAATAAAAACTAACCAAAGTAATAAGTGTCCAAAGGAACCAATGGATGACGTTGGGAATTACACCGGCACCACTCCCCACCTCTTCCTCCGCTACATTGATGACTGCATTGGCGCCACCTCGTGCTCCCGCGAGGAGGTTGAGCAATTCATCAACTTCACCAACACATTCCACCCTGACCTTAAATTTACCTGGACCATCTCTGACACCTCCCTCCCCTTCCTGGACCTCTCCATCTCCATCAGTGACGACCGACTTGACACTGACATCTTCTACAAACCCACCGACTCCCACAGCTACCTGGATTACACCTCTTCCCACCCTACCTCTTGCAAAAATGCCATCCCGTATTCCCAATTCCTCCGCCTCCGCCGTATCTGCTCCCAGGAGGAGCGGTTCCACCATAGAACACACCAGATGGCCTCCTTCTTTAGAGACCGCAATTTCCCTTCCCACGTGGTTAAAGATGCCCTCCAACGCATCTCATCCACATCCCGCACCTCCGCCCTCAGACCCAACCCCTCCAACCGCAACAAGGACAGAACGCCCCTGGTGCTCACCTTCCACCCTACCAACCTTCGCATAAACCAAATCATCCGCCGACATTTCCGCCACCTCCAAACAGACCCCACCACCAGGGATATATTTCCCTCCCCACCCCTCTCCGCCTTCCGCAAAGACCGTTCCCTCCGTGACTACCTGGTCAGGTCCACGCCCCCCTACGACCCACCCTCCCATCCTGGCACTTTCCCCTGCCACCGCAGGAACTGTAAAACCTGCGCCCACACCTCCTCCCTCACCTCCATCCAAGGCCCCAAAGGAGCTTTCCACATCCATCAAAGTTTTACCTGCACATCCACTAATATCATCTATTGTATCCGTTGCTCCCGATGCGGTCTCCTCTACATTGGGGAGACTGGACGCCTCCTAGCAGAGCGCTTTAGGGAACATCTCCGAGACACCCGCACCAATCAACCACATCGCCCAGTGGCTCAACATTTCAACTCCCCCTCCCACTCTGCCGAGGATATGGAGGTGCTGGGCCTCCTCCACCGCCGCTCCCTCACCACCAGACGCCTGGAGGAAGAACGCCTCATCTTCCGCCTCGGAACACTTCAACCCCAGGGCATCAATGTGGATTTTAACAGTTTCCTCATTTCCCCTTCCCCCACCTCATCCTAGCTTCTAACCTCCAGAAACTCGATCCCCTGACCTGTCCGGACTTGTCCGACCTGCCCAGCTCCTTTTCCACCTATCCACTCCACCCTCTCCTCCCTGACCTATCACCTTCATCTCCTTCCCCACTGACCTATTGTACTCTATGCCACTCTCTCCCACCCCCACCCTCCTCTAGCTTATCTCTCCACGCTTCAGGCTCTCTGCCTTTATTCCTGATGAAGGGCTTTTGCCCGAAACGTCGATTTTGCCTGTCCTCGGATGCTGCCTGAATTGCTGTGCTCTTCCAGCACCACTGATCCAGAATCTGGTTTCCAGCATCTGCAGTCATTGTTTTTACCTCAGTATCTTGATGCCCAACTATGGAAGACATTTTGTGTCTGTCAAGGGCCAAAATATTGCACTTGGTCTTAGAAAAACATACTGCTGTGTCAAAGAGGTATCATATCATAGAATTATCCCCATGTTCCATCTCCTTCTGTTAAGAGAGATAATTGTTCATCATGATTCTTCCAAATGTTATTTATTGCTTTGCTCCTTATAGATTTTGATCATAAAGTAGGTGCCAAGGTCATATTGAGGCCTCCTGGCCAGTACTTAAACCTTATAAGCCTATAAGTTAAAATACAGCTGCTGAAATAACTTACCAATTAACTCCCATTCGCTAATTTTTGTTTTGATGGCACATGCACATGGTGCTACGTGAACAATCATGAGCTATCTTACAATAGCTTACATGAAATATGGCTCTATTGTTGGAGCCTAAGACTGTAATACCTTTCCAACTAACCCCAGGTAACAGTTACAATCCACTAATCAATACTCTTGGTGGTCATATGTTTTCCCGTGTTTTACCCTGTGAATTCCGAAGCATCATAGAGAATTATCAAGCTCAGCTTAATATTTTCAACAAAACAACACTGCTGTAAAATGTGAATGGCATATTCATATCATGTTAAGAAACTGAATCCCTTTCACCTACGGTGCCCAAGATGACTCATCAAAAATGAAGACACCAACTTTTTAAAAGATAAAAAATCTGACCACACAAGCACAGGTGTGTTGATCAAAATAGCTTGGCTACGTTTGTAAACTCGTATGGTGCTAATGAATGAATTGCAAAGATTTTTTGTGGCACAGTGACAACTGAGAAGAAATGTATTTGTTGTCAGCAAAGACTGCTTAAAGAGGAGTCGGATGTTTATAAGTGGAAGCAAAAGGCGTTTGGCACACTTGCCTTCATTGGTCAGTGCATTGAGTATAGGAGGGGGGTGTCACGTGTGGCTGTACAGAATATTGAGGAGACCAATTTAGGGATACTGCACCCAATTCTGGAATCTTTGCTACTGGAAAGATATTGTTAAACTTGAGAGGGTTCAGAAATATTTACACTTGGCGCTGTATCAAGTGGTTCTGCAAGCTTTAACTCTCTTAAAAAGGTACAGTACACCTTCATAACAAACTATTGGAATGTATCTAATATCCACCTTAAATTGAGCTATTTGAAAGAAATGTTAGTTGAATAGACAATCAGAAAGGAAGTCACAAGTGACAACATTCCGCTGGCTCATGTTATAGACCAGAGCAAACCCCTTCAAAATATAAAAGATGCTAGTCTAGAACCTAACTTTTTCTTACTCTAAAGGCAAGTGCCAGGCATTGTGCTCCAGAAATAATTTGATTGGTTAAACTACCAGTCTTGAAGCAAAACACACTGTAGTTAAAATGCAACAAAAAGAAATGTAACAACTTATTGGAAAACCTAACAGAATAATAGATTATTTAACCATTAAACAGTAACTGCTCCAAAGGCAAATTCAGTAAAATAGAATTGCCTGAAAGACATTCTATCAGCTGGAAGAGAAGCCCAGCTTTTAACTGTGACAGAGAAAGGAATAAGAGCTTCCACATCCAGCCTCAAGACATCATCAATTGCTACTGAAGCTAGTGCTTCCAAATAAACCTGTTGGGAGTATAACCTGGTGTTGTGTGATTTTTCGCATTGTTCAGACCAGACTATTGCCTTGTGAACACAGGAGATGGTGTCAGAAGTGAAGCTAAGACTGAGTATTGGAGAGCAGTAAAAATAGTACAGCTACTGACAGAGAGAAACAGAAATGTTTAGATTCATTAAAGTTGGAACAAGCAACTGAAAAGAACACATAAAAGAACAAAAAGGCCACAGATAAAACACTAGGCAGCTGCAGTTTTATCTCTCCTACTTCCAGTTTGAAATGAAAGGTAATATGAAGCAAAACAAACTTTTTCTATAAGCAATGGGAAAATCATAAAACAGCAACACATCTATTGAAGCAGCAGCAACTTGACCCTACATTCTTATTACTGTTGGAAAGAGAATGTTTCAAAGTGCATTCCTCAAAAGACTGCTGAAATTTTGGAAGGCTTGATGGCATACTTGAACCACAAATTAATGTAACTTAGAAAAGTATGAAGCTAGCTTAATATTTGGACCCAAGGCAAAAGAAAGATTAAAATGTGATCTCATTAACTCAGCTGACAGGGTCCTCTGAGTTTGCACAACTAAAAGGCGATTAAACAGGAGTTGTATTAAATGCAAGCAGTCAGTACATCAACGGAGAGGGGAAATCGTACCGTCAGGGACGTAAGTGACGTGTTGAAGTACTGGGGTTGTAAAGCAGCAGCTATAGTTTAGCTAAAGAAGAACAGACCGGGTCGTGCATTAAAATGGCAGATAACCTTGGCCCAAAGAGCAAGACAATCATAGACCAAGGGCAGGATGCAAATACTGCAGTGGCCATCATACAAAAGAGAAAAAAGTGATGCCCAGCATAAGGAAGGCAGTGTTCTCATTGCACAAAGCCAAATCATTTCACACACAAACGTATGGCTAAAAGCAGCATAAGTACAAATGGCAAGTGGGAAGCTATCAGATGAAGATTCTGGTGAATCATTCCAAATCATACAGTAGGTTGGTTCCATTAGGTCAGTTAATGATATGTGGTGCGTGATTGTTGGAATCACTGCAGGAGAACATCAGGTCAACATGAAATGTCACTCAGGCACCGGTGAGTCATGGAACATAAAGACCTTCACAGACCTGTATGAAGAGGCTCAGTATGTCGATCCAAAAATGAAGTCATCAAAAATTAGGTTGAAGCTTTATGTTGGGAATATACTTTTGCTGAGGGGATAGATTAATCGGCGAGCCCAGGAGAATAACATGAAGGAAGATTTGGGGTCCAGATTAAGACGGCAAGCAAAAGCCACTCCTCTCAGACAAACAAGTCTCAAGTGTGGACTAGCAACCCTCAATGTGCAATTTGCATCCTAAACCATTGACTGCATACCAGATTCTATCACAGTAAGAGAACATTTTCACAGGGTCAGGATATCCTCCAGGAGACTATCTCAATGCGGATAACAGTTGCTGAATTGGTCTGATACTGTTAAGGAAAATTCTGGTCATCCTCAAGGACAATCTGAAAGACAAGGCAGAAGAGCTAGAAAAGGAGAAGGTAATCAAGAAAGTGATATCATCTGTGGTACAGCGAATGATCACAGCAAAGCAATCTGTAAAATTGAGAGCATCAATGCAATCAACATAAGATAGACAGTAATCCTCCCAGATGGAGGAACTGCTTGTTTATAGAAGCAGATACAAAATGGAAGATGCCATTGCTGACCACAATCAATATGACTGCTAATCAGAGCCGGCCAGGCAAACCTGAAGCTGAATAGGTAAAAATATTACGAACTTCGCGTACCTTAAATTGTAAGTCATGCATTGACAGCAAAAAACAAACTTTGCCCAAATTCAGAAAAGTTGAGAACCATATAAACAGAGCAGTGCCCAAGAGACGTAAATATGAGACAGTCCTTGAGTGGAGAAACAAGACCTACTGAAAGCATGAAAAATCATCTCAAAAAGTAACTGGTGTCAGAAGTGCTAACACGAGTGATAATATCAATTTGAAGTGGCAGAAAGCCAAATTTAATTTGACAAGACTGCCAAACTTATTGTCAGCCTTAGAAGTGAAGAACCAGAGTACAAACATTCAATGCTCTCAAAAGTCAGCTGAAGTAGCAACTTGCATCCAGTAGCTAGCCCCTTGATCACATACAGCGGAAGTGAACAACCAGATATACTGTCACAACTGCAGGCACATTTGCATTACTGGAGAAGCTATTCTTTAACTAAAGGTAGCTGATCAGGAAAAATGTGAACTCATCAACTACACTGTCCATGGATCAATCCAGAGGCCCATAATACCCACAAAAAGTGAAATAACAAGTATCATTGCAGCAACAAATGACAGAGCAATGACACTCTATGGAGAAGTCACATCACCCAGATTAATATCCAGTAAGATCACACACAAGTAACAACAGTATGTGCAATGAATGTGCAGAGACTGCCAAGAATAATGAACAATGCAGAGAACAGTTTGTGCTTTTTTTGATACATGGCTCACTCAAAGTGCATGCAATTCTTTTGTACAAAGGAAGGATATCTATGAGGCATACACACTGCAGGCAGCCATCTTAATGGGAATTTAATAAAAAGTGTTCAAACCAAGCTGCTGCGTTATGAATACAGGATATTTATCAGTAGCATTTGTAGAGGTTAGCAATGAATGCAATTGCTTCACGAATGACTACAAAGTTCAGGACACTGTCTCAGGATATTCTATCTTTCCCCTCTTTTAACATTAGATCTATAACTGCACAAAATAATCTGGTCCACTGTACAAAGTACACTGAACCACTAAGCAAACTAATTTATTGATTTTGCTCTTCTGGTTTTAATTAGTAGTAAGATACTTATCAATTCTCATTACTTTATTTCACATTCAGTTGCAAAAACACACAACACTGAAATAATGTTATACTGTGAAATGACAGCAATTAATAACAGGAGCAACATTGACTCAAACCTATGCATTGATGGCTCCAATACTCTCTTGTAGTGTTTTAATATAATAGGAAACTAATAAATGGCATGACTGATACTTCTGACCTGACACTTGGGGATCCATAAAAAGGGACATGCTAGTCATGTCAGTATCAGAAAGCAATAATTTACAGAAAACAAATTTGTTTCAGAGGAAAGGTTCACAACTACAAATTTTAAAAAATGATTACTTTTAGCAAGCTATCCAAGAGGATGCAACACATGAATAATTCGATAAAGCCTGTGTTTATTTTCCAAGAATCTTCACCACTGTATGACCCACTTATAATTTCTATATCTATAATAGAGATTAATTATGTATGATCAATTGACAACACTATCAATGTATCATGCAATTACTAGGAAGACAGAAAGGGTAACAACTGTGGTCTTTTCAGTTCCAGCAATTTTTTATGTGCTTATGCAACAAGATACTGACTGGATTTCATAATATCTGCTGGGCCAGACTGGATAAATGTTTAAACTCTACACATCTCAATTTAAACTGTATCTAATGCAATTTAAGCTATGAAAAACAATCTCTAAATTTAAACTAATGTATGAACTTAGAGGTGTAATTATGCCTTTGGTCCCTCAAGTATCCTGTACTATTCTGCAAGATCACGACTGGTGTGCTTTGTATTCCACATTCCCATGTACTCCTGATAATTCTCTCGCCCAACCAGAATCTACAACGACCTAACCTCCAACACCTGAGGCACAGAGTTCCAAAGTCCCACAACTTGAGAAGTTTTTTTTTCTTGAGACTGTCCTTAAAAGGTGCCTTTAATGTTAATAGTCTCTCCCTAGTGCTGCACTCACCCACAAGAGGAAACATCATTTCTATGAGCACCTTGTCAATATCACTCATAATCTACGTACTTCAATCAAGTCACCAGTCTTTTAAACTTAGTGAAAAGAAAGCCCAACCTGTGCAACCTATCCTCATCAGCCAAGCCACACATTGCAACCATCAACCGAGTAAGCCTCCTCTGAACAGGGTTCCAATGTGTTCACGTCCCTCCCTAAATAGGAAGGTGAAAACCATACACAGGATTGGAGATGTAGTCTCACCAATTTGTAACATTTCAAAAAAAAAGAGCGGTGCACTTAATTAAAATTTTACATTTTCATGACAATTCGGTCTTAACGTTTTATAACAGTCATCCTCCTGGAATTGTGCTTTCCCCGTTTTCAACATCTGTTGCTCAGATGGATTCAAGGTTTCAAGAAAACAATTATTTGTTGAAAGTCAACATGAAGGTCAATTTTTCACACAGAAGCATACACAATTTAGAAAGGGCTGCTGTCAGTGAAGAGGTCTCACAGTCAGTGTCTGAACAAGTAACCTTGTTACCAACAGTCAGAAGGCTATGGTCATTAATAATAATGAAGCAATAGAAATAATGAAAAAATAATTTTCATTACCAATTTCAAATTGGTTGGAAGTAAAACCAAGTCCACTATGGTTCTGATTCTAACCAAAATGTAATGGCTCAGTGATTAGGGGGTGGCATGGTGGTGCAGTGGTTAGCACTGTTGCCTCAGTGTCAGGGACCTGGGTTCGATTCCAGCCTCTGGCTACTGTCTGTGTGGTGTCTGCACATTCTCGCCGTGTCTGCGTGGGTTTCCTCCGGGTGCTCAGTTTTCCTCCCACAGTCCAAAGATGTGCAGGTCAGGTGAACTGGCTGTGCTAAACTGCCCACAGTGTTCAGGAATGTGTCGGCTAGGTGCATTAGTCAAGGGAAATACAGAGCAATAGGGTAGGGAAATGGGTTTGCGAAATTGAAATTATTCAGCAAAGGACATCTCCCACTTCAAATAATTAATTACTCACTAAAGATATGCTTGACAATAAGATATAGGAGAAGAATTCTGCCATTTGGCTCAATGAGTCTGCTCCACCATTTGATCATGGCTGATATGTTTCTCAACCCCTTTCTCCTGCCTTCTTCCTGTACTCCTTGGTCCCCTTACCAATCAAGAAAATATGTCTCTCATACACTCAATAACTTGGCCTCCAAAGCCTTCTGAGGCAATGAGTTCCGCAGACTAATCACCCTCAAGCTGAAGAAATTCCTCATCTCAGTTTTAAAGGATCATCACTGAGGTTGTGCCCTGAGTTCATAGTTTCCCCTACTAGTGGAAACATCTCCACAGCCATTCTATCTAGGCCTCTCAGTACTCTATAAATTTCAATGAGATCTCCTCTCACCCTTCTGAACTCCAAGTTCAGAACCACAGTCCTCAACTGCTCCTTGTATGACAAGCTCTTCATCCCAGGATTATTCTTGTAAAACTCCTCTGGACCCCCTCAAAGCCAGTGCATCCTTCCTTAGATACAGAGCCCATAAAAAATTAATAAGAGCTAAAGTAAATTAAGAAAAAAAACTAGCAAAAAACATCAAAAAGAATAGCAAAATCTTCTATAGGTACATAAAAGGAAAGAGCATCATTAATGTGAATACTGGTCCCTTGGAAGATGAAATCATAGAGTTAGTAGTGAGGAAAACAGAGATGCTGAATCAATACTTTACCTCAGTTTTCACTGTGGAGAACAATAGCACCTCTCCTGTTGGAATCACAAGTCAGAGGCAATAGATAAGATAGAACTTGGAACAAACAACATTGACAGGGAAAAGGAACTAAACAAACAATTAGGATTGAGGACAGACAAGTCCCCTGGGCCTGATGATCTACATCCTAGGGTGTGAAAGAAAGTGGTAACTGAGATAGTAGATCCATTGGTTACAACATTCCAAAAGTCCCTGGACACGGGAAAGGTTCCAATGGATTGGAAAATGTCTAATAATGTCCTTATTCAAAAAGATTGGGAGGCAAAGAGTGGGAAATTACCAACCAGATTGTTTAACATCTGTTGTTGGGAAAACGTTAGAATTATCAAGGAAGCAATATCAGGACATTTGGAAAGTCAAAAAGCTATCCATCAGAGTTAGCATGGTTTTAAGGGCAAATCACGTTATGATTTGCTAGAGTTCTTCAAAGAAGTAACAAGCAAAGTGGATAATGGGGATGCTGTAGATGTAATTTATCCAGAAGGCATTTAATAAGGTGCCGCAAAAAAGGTTAATTCACAAGGTTGGATCATATGGGATTAAGGGCAATTTATTAGCCTGGATAAATGACTGACTGATGGACAGAAGACAAAGTTGGGATAAATGGGCTTTTTTCCTGGATGGCAAGATGTAACTAGTGGTGTGCCACAGGGTTCAATTCTTGGACCCCTATAGTCTACATTAACGACTTTGAAACAGGGATAGAAGGCTCTAGAGCCAAATTTGCAGACAACACAAAAATAGGCTGGATGATCAATTACAATGAGGAAATAAGATCCTTA
Organism: Chiloscyllium plagiosum; assembly: GCF_037043375.1. NCBI lineage: Eukaryota > Metazoa > Chordata > Chondrichthyes > Orectolobiformes > Hemiscylliidae > Chiloscyllium > Chiloscyllium plagiosum. Next base: position 41,770,619 of record NW_028270148.1, read on the forward strand.
CAAATGGATAGAGATAGGTTAGGAGAGTTGGCTAAAATGTGACAGATGGAGTTTAACATGGATATGTGAGAGGTCATGTATTTGGTTTGAAAAAAAATGAGAAGGCGACCTTTTATCTTAATGGGGAGACACTTCACGGTGCTCCACTGCAGAGGGATCATGAGTCACAAAAAACTAGTATGCAAGTATGGCAAATAATAAAAAACAGCAAATGGAATGTTGGCTTTTATAGCTAAGGGAATAGAATACAAAGGTAAGGAAGTAATGTTGCAACTGTACAAGGTATTGGTGAGACTGCCCTTAAAACCATGCTAACTCTGACGGATAGCTTTTTGACTTTCCAAATGTCCTGATATTGCTTCCTTGATAATTCTAACGTTTTCCCAACAAAAAATGTTAAACAATCTGGTTGGTAATTTCCCACTCTTTGCCTCCCAATCTTTTTGAATAAGGACATTATTAGACATTTTACAATCCATTGGCACTGTTTTGGTCCCCAATTTGAGGGAAGATGTTGTGGCATTACAGGCAGTTGAGAAGAGGTTTACTAGATTGGTCCCAGAGATGAGGGGTTTATCGTATGAAGACAGATTGAACAGTTTAGGCCTATACTCTCTGGAATTCAGAAGAATGAGGGGAGATCAAATGGAGGTAATCAAGATAATAGAAAGTGTGGTTAAAATAGACATGGAGTGGATACTACTTCTTGCAGGGCATTCTAGGAAGAGTGATCTTAAGATAAGGGGTAGCAAATTTAAAACAGTTTTGAGGAGAAACTACTTCTTCCAAAGAGTTGTGAATCTGTGCAACCCCAAAGTGCAGTGGATGCTGAGGCAGTGAATAAATTTGAGGAGCTAGACAGATCTTTAATTGGTAGTGGATTGAAGAGGTATGGAGAGAAGACAGGAACACGAGACTGAGGAGCATTTCAGCCATGATCGAATGGTGGAGCAGACTCGATGGGCCGAATGGCCTAATTCTGCTCCTATGTCTTATAAAAACTGCTCACAATATTCCAAATGCAGTTTGACCAGAGCCTTATACATCTTCAGCAGCACAACTCTGTTCTTATATTCTACCCCTTTCAAAAGGAATGCTGACATTGTAGTGGCTTTCCTAACTGCCAACTGAACTTTGATGTTAACCTTAAACACTCCTGAATTTGGACTAAGTCCCCTTTGCACTTCAGATTTCTGAAGCCTTCTTCATTTTCTGCAGCCTTCCAGCACTACAAGTTAATTTACCACATACAATTAAAGTAGAACACCTTCAGTCCTGCGTTGACCATCACCCTTATCATAGTAGTCTCCTTCTCTGCTGTGCCTGAAGTTAAATTCCTGAGCCTTTCCAAACTCTTTCCTAATATTTGTCCTGGAAACTTTAACAATGCTTGTTTCATCCTTCTTTTCTCCTCCTCCTCTTCTTCTCCACCCCAACCCTTTAACCATTTCCATAACTTTACAGGCAACTGAATCCACCCCATCCATAGCCACAGTAGGGACAATGATCCTAGCATGATAGAAGTGGAACCCGCCCTGTCAGAATAGCTCCCCCCTTCCCTAGTATTGATGCCACACTTCCATGGATTGGAACCCAGCTCTCTGGGAAGATGTGACTTAGTCACTTGGTATTTCAGAACCAGCTTGTTTCTGAAAAAAAAGACATGCTATTGACGCATTCCATCTCGCACTCAGCAGTACAACAAATGAGCACTTCTTTACTGCGTGAGAAAAAAAAAGTGCTGATTTGTGAACCAATCATTTCTAATTAGTTGAGGCTAATTAATTAAATTCTCTATCATATACTCCATAAAATCTATATTCATAGATTGAAAACACATTTATGACACAGTACATGCGAAGCACCTTGGAATATTTTGCCATCCTACAAGTTGTTGACATTGTAAATAGGTTAACTTCCAAATTTTATAAGACAGCTGCAGAATATAGTATCTCTACTCAATCTTGACTAGGTTAATTACATCAGTATCACTATTCAGTGCAGCACCTGTTGCTGAGGTTAGCTTAGTGATAATATGCTCAGTTAAGTGAGTTCAAGTTCCACCTGATCGAGAGGTTTGTCATTTTGGGGTGGTTTGGGGTGGGATGGGGTAGAATGATCAGAAAGTATCTACAATCGGTTAAGGTGCAATGTGAGACTTCAAGGCCTTCTCTCTATATCTAAACATAAAATGTGGCTTCACAGTGAAGTATGACATTAGATTGCAGTGTGTCAGACCTTCCAACGAGATATTAAATCTTTAATTCATGGTGAAGCATCTTGTCGCAAAGCGAAGACGTGAAATTTATTTAAAAAACACACGTTCCCTTGCAGAATTTGTTTATCTAATTATTTAACATTGCAGGCAAGAACATTAAATCGCTGTAGAATCAAGCCCTATGCTGAGACTGAGAAACTTCTAATAGCATCACAATGCTAATTTTAAGATTATAATCTATATTCTATGTACCCTGATGCTCTTGCACATGTCAATCCAAGTTAAAATATCTAGACCATTTTTAACAGAAGGTAGGAGTTTCAGATCCCATTCTTAAAAACTGCAGGATCATCAATTCCTTGTAAGGTTACGAAAAAGCAAAAAGAAAAATTACTTACGTACTTCCAGCATTTACAATGTTCATTTTTAAAGACTGCTTTGCTAGACTTAAGAGAATTAAACAGAATCAATGACAATAAATTCCAAGTTAAAAAATCAGGCCATTGATTGCTTTGACTAAATTACAGGGCCGAATTCCTCAAGCGATATATCAAGATCTAGTTAAGGAATAATGAATTTCCAGTGTAACTGCACAGCTTATTGTTGGTTCCTCAAAGTCAGAGTAGTGTTACGTTATTTATGCACCAGAACATGTATAACTTCCTACCTTATCACAGCATTAATATTCGAGACAGGCAATGATTTTTCTCCAACTTTTTGAAAAGCAACTGAAGGCAGACAAACAAACTCTACCTTCAAATTAAATTCAGCAGTTAAAAGGAAAATAAATGCATACCATTGCCAGTTTCATTATATGGCAGCATTCTAACACAATGGCATTTCAGTTTTAAAGAGTTTTGTGCCGTTTCTACAGATGGCGATGATGTTTGGCGAAAGAATGCAGGATTCCCAACTATAAACAAAATTGCTTTCTGCTATGAATTAGTTTAAAATCCAATTATAAAAAAAATCTGTTTTAAAAACCTGAATTTTAAGGCACCCTAAATCCTATTGGCTTATGATCTGGTCCATAACACATACAAGCCCTTGCACTGTGATTACCACAAAGCCCTTACCAGACTTAAAACACAAATTTAGCTGCAGTTAAGATAAAACGGAGAGAGCTCACATTTACAATAACATGACTGACATGCAACAAAAGCCAAATTTAAAACCAGTACAGGTTTTGTGTTTATCAAACAATTTTGAAGATAGGGAAAGGTGAGAGCAAAAGCTTAAAAGAAACGTTAAAAAATGCGAGGGAGAACGCTGGATAAAAATGGATATTCTCTTTAAATTCATCTCAATTTCAACTTAATTTTATTATTTTTTTCCATAGCTTCTAATTAACATTTTATAACAAGTTCAGTACTTTCTACTTTTCCATTCTAAATTGCACACAATGTGTAATGTTATACTGAAGACAAAACGTGTCAGTAACTAAAATTTCAGATCTAGTGCAGAAGGCAAAACAAGAATGTGAGCTTGTTAAACGGTTGACGAATTACCAGTGGAGAAGTTGAGCAATGTTGAGGCATCGTAAACTGAGGGCACATTGGGAAAATCATCTTCCATGCCTGGCTTTCTTTAGAAAAAAAATTCAGTTTGGTCTGTTTTTCTCTTCCTTTCCAATGATTTCACAGTAAGCACAGTTCCAACATACTTCAAATTCTAAGGATATCCTCCCAGTCCAGATGGCTGGTGACAAAGCACTTCTGTGTTGGCACAAATAAAAACTCCACAAGACATCCGCCTGTTCCTTCAGCCCGTATGAGCACGCCAAACACTGAAGAGCAGGGCAGAGGGAGGAGAGCAGCAGGTTGCATCCTGCTCACTTTGAGAAGTAGTGAGGCCCCAACTACAAGAAAGTTGTAAAAAAAAACAAAAAAACTGCACTTACTACCTGAAAATTTCAATCACAAGCCTCAAGTACTTCAGACTGTTTTGCCCTGGCTAAATGCAGCAAACCTCTGCTACGTCAGCAATCCTCAGGGACAATACTCTTGGAATTGTAAATGCTCCACTACTTTTTCAGTACAAGAGGGTTTTACCTTCAGAATAAACTGCAAAGGCCAAAGCAGATCTAATGAATGCAACATGTGTTCATTCTTTTAGTAGCAGTCTCCCAAGACAATTGAATGTACCTTCACTTAGGGAAACATGAAGGCAATTCCAAAGTTATCTGGGCAAAGAATTATTTAATGTGTTGTACCTTTAGGAACTGTTACAAGAGGAACTGTGAAAGCTGGAGAAATTAACTCGTCCGTGCATATCCATGGATGAATTAAAGGGGGGGGCGCGGGGAAATAATACTTAAATAATTTAACTGTCAGTGATCTGAAAACTCTTCCTAAAACAGACATTTTATTTCTACAAATAACTTGATAAAATGTTTTCCCTAGTTCTGAACGTTTTTCATTCTACTATGCAAAATGCCTTAATTAATCATATAGCACAGTCATAATCTTCCTTTTAAAGCCAAAATTCCAGTTTGAAAGGGTTAATTATGTTATTACAGGTACTTATTTCAAAAGAACATTAAAAATACACAAGTAAATCACCCTGCAAAATTTTGAAATGACTTGTTGGTGATGCTGGGGATGATTTAAACTAACTTGGCAGGAGTTTGGATGTCAGGAGATATTAGGAGAAGACAACCAAGGAGCAGGAATACAGCAGAGCAGGAATGGTAATTTTTGTTTTAAAAAGGTGGGCTTAAAGATAGTGAACAGGTAGTAGAGTCTATAACTGGGTTACCATTCAGGAATGAGTATACATGGATTCAGGTAAAATAATATCCAAAGGTTTGGCTCAAAGAACATCAGGAGTAGGTAGGAACACACGTTCAAGGAATTACAGAAATGTGCAAGAATAACAGAAGGAAGAACTTGGCAAAATTATTTTAGCCTATAGTCATTTAATTAAAGAGCACAGTGTGGAAGAATTCCTAGATTGTGCAGAAGAAACTTTGCAATAGCGGGATATTCTCAGTCCAATGAGAAACAAAGCTCTGCTAGACTTGGTCCTTGGGAACAAGATGAGCCAAGTGGATCAGCTATCAGTAAGGGATTGTCTAGATAACAAGTGATCAATGTATCATAAGGTTTAGGTTGGCTATGAAACAGGGTAAGCAGCTGTCTAGGGCAAGAATGGATCTGATCCAGATAAACTGAAACCAAAGCTTGGCAAGAAGAGCTAACTGAATAATGGGTTGTCATAAAAAATAAGGTTTATTTCCATGAAGGGGAAAGGTAGGACAAAAAATTCAGAGCTCCTCAGTTGAGAGACATGATTTGAAGACGCCAGTATTGGACTGGGATGTAAAAAATTAAAAATCACACAATCACCTAATGAAGGAGCATCGCTCTGAGAGCTAGTGCTTCCAAATAAACCTGTTGGACTATAACCGGGTGTTGTGATTTTTAACTCAGTTGAGAAAAGTTAAGAGAAATTGCTTTTTACAAATGGTAAAATCCGTACAGTCAAGAATCAGGTCAAATAGAGAAGGATCAGAAGAAAATTTAAAAGGCAAACCACAGAAAGAGTTTGAACAGAATCAAGTAACTATCATAAAAAGGAAATCCAAACATCTTCTACAGGCACAGTAAAAGAGTGGTTAAAGAGGAGTGAGCCAATTGAGAACTAAAAGGGGATTTATACATAAAGGCAGAGGCACAGTTAAAATAATACATGAATAATTTCTCTACCAAGGAAGATGATAGTTAAGTCACAGTGAAAGAGAAAGTAATTCATACATTTTTGTCAACCCTTCAAATGAGATAGTAGTACTTGCTAGGCTTGGTATATTTAAAGTTGATAATCCACAAAGATTCCAAGAGATGTACCCAAGGATGCTGAGAAAAAAATAGTAGTAATTTTGGATACACTTGCCATAATTTCCCAATCTTGCTTAAACTCAGGAGTCATGGCAGAGGACTAGAGAATTGAATTGTTACACTTATTTTTATTGAAAATGTAAAAATAAGCTCAACAACTAATAAGCTACAGTTTAACCCTGTTGATGGATAATTTGTTCAAAACCAACAATTGAAGACAAAATTAATAGTCACTTGGGTAAATGCAAGTTAAATAAAGAAATCCAGCATAAATGTGGTGACTGCAAATCATGTCACTTCCTGGAACTTTCTCACGAGGTAACTCATGATGGGGCAATGCTGTTGATGTGGTCCACTTGGGCTTCCAAAATTTACTTGATAAAGTACCACACAACAGACTTGTGAAGGAAAGTTAGAGCTCATGGAATAAAAGAGGCAGTTCAAAATTGACAAGACAGACAGATTAGTGGTTATATGATGATTTTTATACAGGGGGAAGATTTATAGTTAAGTTCCCAATCAGCTGAAGACTCTTGCTTCTTTCGACTTAACTTAGCATAATCAAAACCTTGAAGTAAAAGGTATAAGTTTGAAGTTTGTGAAAGAATCACAATTTCGAATCATTGTGAGGATAATTCGGAATTTCAAATGGACATATATTGACAAAATGGTAAACAAGTGGCAGACGAAATTCAGTGCAGAGAAATGTGAAGTGATGCAATTTTGCATTAAGACTACTTAAGGGTAGGATTCTAATTAGAATGCTGGAGGAGAGGTATGTGTACAATGTACAGAAAGCAACAGAATAAGCTGACAGTGCAGTTACAAATTGCTCAGTTTCTGAGGCCTTGTTACTAGGAGCATAGAATATAAAAGTAAGGAGTCTGTTATATACATGCAAGGACCATGTCTTTAGTTTTTTTCAAAATGCACAAGAATACTGAAATAAAGAGCGGTTAACCATGAACAAACTTTATCCCCTCTGATCCTAGGTCATCGAATAGAAACAATGTGGAAGCAGGGGCAGCATGGTGGCTCAGTGGTTAGCACTGCTGCCTCACTGGGTTCAATTTTACTTACGGGCGACTCAGTGTGAAGTTTGCACATTCTCCCTGTATCTGCATGGGTTTCCTCCGGGTGCTCTGGTTTCCCCACTCAGTCCAAAGATGTGCAGGTTAGATGAATTGGCCATGCTAAATTGTCCAGTGCCCAGGGATGTACAGGTCAGAGGAATTAGCTGTGGGAAATGCAAGATTACAGGGATGTTGGTTGGGTGGGGTGGGGGGTGTCTGCGTGCTTGCGGGCATCTGTCTGTGTGGGATGTTCTCTGAAGGGTCGGTGCAGACTCAATGGGCCAAATGGCTTACTTTCACACTGAAGGGATTCTATTCCACTCTGTTGTAAAAACCAGCTTGGATAAAATAGCTGCAATTTTCAAAGCATTTTCATAACCATTGCAGGTATTACACACAAATGCGTAAGCAAGCAGTGATCAAAGTTCAGATTGCAGGTAATCTAGAGGCAAAAATGGGTGCTGATAGAGCTCTTGTTGGAAACAAATTGATTGGGTGAGTGACAGTTATGAATGACAAAGATTTTTTGCTTGCCAACATGTGAAATTGGTGTTTGGGTGGCTGAGCAGCTTACAGCTGGAAGAAAGTTACAGGGACAAAGACACAGGAGTAAGAGTGCAGATCTCCCAACCCAGAAGCTGGCTGATCACTGCTGTCAAAACTCAGTTTAAATCTGAAGAAAACCAGTTGCATTGCCTACAGGAATTGCAAACCGTATAAGCTTCCGAGTTGATATATCGGAGATATTTTCTCAGTGAATCAAATACTCTGTACTGCTTACAAACCAGAAAGAAAAGACAACTAAACAAGGGATGGATCTGTCAAGCCAAAGCAGCATCTCAACATCAGAACCAGCAAACAAAGACCACTGAACTGACTTTCCAATTTTTCTATCTTTACCATTAATTTGTTTTCCCTATTTTCAATTGTGTTCATATGCATGAAAAAGAGGAAGTTAATAAAGGGGAGTTTATTAAGAGATTAGAATTATAAATAATTGGGTTTGTCAGTGGTTTATATCTGCGTATCTATAGCTATAGCTTAATACTTGTAACATATAATAATTCTGGCCACGTACACAAATCTTCTCCATGTTTTCTTTAAACCTTGGTCTGAAAACCAGGTGAATTGGTGTTTGTGCTTACTGTACAAAAAAAACCTTCAATATTTGGTGTGACTCCAGGAATACTAGTGCTCAATTTATGGTGCGCTAACCCAGTGGGCCATAACACAAGAATGATTTGGTGGCAACTGGAGCATTGCATCCAGTTCTAGTTGCCACATCTTAGGAAAGATGTATATGTGTTGGGAAGGATGCTAAAAAAAATGAAAATAGTTGCAGGAATAGGAAATTCTGTTACATAGATATATCAGAGAAGCTAGGACTAATTTATAAGAGGAGGATTTGATGGTTCATTCAAGATCATGAGGTCTGGATAGAGTCGATGAGAGTGATGTCTCTCATGGCGGAAGGATTGAGAAAAGAGGAAACAGATTTAAGGGATAAAAACAGCAGCATGAAAAGCTTTTTACTTATACAGCGAGGTGGTAGGATCTGGAATGCAATGCTGTGAGGTGCAGGTTTGATCAAGGCATTCAAGAATGAACTGGATTATTGTCAGAAAATTTAAGAATGCACAGGGGTATGTACAGAATGTGTGAATTGGGGCGAGGTGACATTTTTTCTTACAAACAGCCAAATGATGCCTTTTACCCTGTATTCAACCTGTGATATTAGAACTGAAAACTGAAAATTGGCGCTCATGGGGTGTTCTGGGGATAGACTGGACGAGTGGAATATGGAGCTCTGGATTTCAGTTCATCATGGAGCCAATCAGAGAATGGGAGAATTGTGTGTACTGTAGGAAATAAACTGAGCAGAAAGGAAACATGTCATTTTAACAAGAAACAAACATTATTCTAAAGAGCAGTTTTTTAAAATTAAATTTGTAAAGGGCTAACTGGTTGTTTAACATATATAAAATGCAGCAAGACAAGGGACATGTGGGGCCGGTTACACTCTTTCACCTCCAAAAACTGGGGTCAAAATCAACCCAAGGGCATGGACTGAAAGTCTCCAGACATCTGCTATGGATTTTAAAATAGGATTAGTTCCATGGGATTAAATTCCATGGGATTATGATCTCTTCACAAAAAACTATTCATTAATTCACCAGTGATACTAATTCAGCAATCTAACGCCTAAGCATGCACTAACAGTAGAAGAAACATACTGCTTTGACAGCACATTTCCACGCTAACACCACATTGTTGAGCCATGATGTCACCATGCATAATCTCATCAATTCAACATTAACTTTCCTTTAAACAATTAAAGGTATTTTAAATGTACATGTATTCACAAATGAATTGTAGCCTGAAATGTTTTACAAAATACAAAAGTAATTTCAAGTTTGCCCATCCTAATTTTAAATTGAACCTGGTTGATTTGCAGATTCTGTTACATATTCCACACCAGCCAAGAGACAGGAAACAGATTAACTGCATACAAGGAAATGTTGATTTAAGCATTTTAAAACAAACTTTTAAACATCTTTATTTGTGACAGTCTGATTGCCATATCAAAAAAAAACTTAGTTTTGATGGAAAATCAAACCACAGTGGCCTAAATTTTGCTGCCAAATCAACTACATTTTTAATACATACATCACCCAGCAATTTGCTTCGAGAAAGGGACATCAGGGGCTCATACTACTCAATCTCCTTTCATAGGACAAGTCTTTTATTCCCGGAAGCAATATGGCATTGATAGTAAAGAAAATATGGGACATTTCCTTTATGGGAACTAGTGTTTTCTAAACAAAAACAATGAAACATCAACCATGAATCCCCAATCCCAATGTTGTTTCTAAATTATAACATGTATGAAAATTCAGCGACAGGGATGTTCAATTTAAGAAAACATGCTTCTACCATTAGGGCATTCACATGATCTTCGAAAATCTTTTAAAAAGCCAAGAATAAAAGCAACCTGAAAACTTTTCCATGAACTTTGCAAGCTATATTTATTAATGCTGGACTTATTTCGGCAGAAGCACAGTATTTGCATATGCAATTGCATCTTTCAGAAAGCATTAGCTAAATATTTACCTTTGTGTAGAGACAACACTGGAATAAAATAATTTCTAACTTATCAGGTTGAACTTGACAATCATACATCACAAAGAACATAAGGTAATATGTGGTGAATTGTCAGTAAGTTGAAATGTGTTGAGAAAACATAGCAGCTAAAACAAGCCATGCAAATAAGGATCTTGAATCTGGTCAACTTCACCTCTCCATTTAACTAACCCCAGTCAATTGTACTGTATCATCCATCAGTCTAACAGAAGTCATTTAGCGCTGCACATTAGAAGGATAAGCAACACCTATCCTGTAATATAAAGACTTACTGGGCTGCACAGTAGTTCAGTGGTTAGCACTGCTGCCTCACAGCACCAAAGGCAGAAGTTCGATTTCAGCATTGGGAGACTGCCTGTGTTAAGTGTGCACATTCTCCCCATAGGTTTCCACCTGGTGCTCTTGTTTCCTCCCACAGTTCAAAGATGCGCAGTTTAGCTGAATGGGCCAAGCTAAATTGCCCCTGGCATATTAGCCATGGGAAATGCAGAGTTAGGAGGATAGGGTGGAAGGTTGGGTTAGGGTGGAATGCTCTTTGGAGGATCAGAACAGATGATTCTATAATTCTAAGTATCAGATTACAACAGGGTCTGGACCAGATGGGCTAATAGGCTGAGAAGTGGCAGATAGAGTTTAATTCAGATAAATGCGAGGTGCTGCATTTTGGGAAAGCAAATCCTCGCAGGTCTTAATGGTAAGGTCCCAGGGAGTGTTGCTGAACAAAGAGACCTTGGAGTGGAGGTTCATAGCTCCTTGAAAGTAGAGTCGCAGGTAGATAGGATAGTGAAGGCGGCGTTTGGTATGCTTTCCTTTATCGGTCAGAGTATTGAGTACAGGAATTGGGAGGTCATGTTGCAGCTGTATAGGACATTGGTTAGGCCATTGTTGGAATATTGCGTGCAATTCTGGTCTCCTTCCTGTCGGAAAGTTGTTGTGAAACTTGAAAGCGTTCAGGAAAGATTTACAAGGATGTTGCCAGGTTTGGAGGATTTGAGCTACAGGGAGAGGCTGAACAGGCTGGGGCTGTTTTCCCTGGAGCGTCGGAGGCTGAGGGGTGACCTTATAGAGGTTTACAAAATTATGAGGGGCATGGATAGGAAAAATAGACAAAGTCTTTTCCCTGGGGTTGGGGAGTCCAGAACTAGAGGGCATAGGTTTAGGGTGAGAGAGAAAAGACATAAAAGAGACCTAAGGGGCAACGTTTTCATCCAGAGGATGGTACGTGTATGGAATGAGCTGCCAGAGGATGTGGTGGAGGCGGATACAATTGCAACATTTAAGAGGCATTTGGATGGGTTTATGAATAGAAAGGGTTTGGAGGGATATGGGTCGGGTACTGGCAGGTGGAACTAGATTGGGTTGGGATATCTGGTCGGCATGGACAGGTTGGACCGAAAAGTCTGTTTCCATGCTGTACATCTCTATGACTAAGTATCTATTGTTGGATCAGAGCTCCTAAATACCATAAATCAAGGAATTACCTTGTACTAAAAAAAAACATTTTTTTCCTATGAGGTCAAGACACAATTGTGGACCATTTCAGTACATTATCTCAGGAATTAATCAACATTGCCATTCCATCCTATACTTTTATAAACTCAAACTAATTTAAAACCAAAACCATTGAAATTCTTCTCACCTGGTGCTGCTATGTTCAATAATCCAGTTTGGTTCCTAGCCCACAATGCATAAACTTAAGATTCTCATTTTGAAATCCCTCTGTGGCCTTACTCTATCCAGCTTCTACAAACATTTTCAGCCTTAAACCCATTCTCAACACCCCACATTTTATGCTCTCATTCTTTTATTTAACTTTTTTTATATCCTCTCTCTTTGACTGTAATGCTAATTACTTATTCAAAACCCTTTTTTATTTTTCTTTCCCTTTTAAGTCCAAAGTTAAAATCTCAATAAGCCTTCTTTGTAAATTTTTCATCACATCTCCTCTCCTCCTCTCCCCCCCACCACCCCCCCCACCCCTCTCCAGACTCTGTATTGGTTTTCTTCACAACTCTGAAGCAGCTGGGAATGCCCATCAAGGATGTCAATGCCATATAAATTCACATCGTCGCTAATGAGAGTGATTCCACGAGTATCACTAGTCACAAATAACCTGTGCTCATGCAGAAGCTTTGACAAAGAGTTCTCAACTGATGTGGGCATGTACATTTTTAGCTAGGATTGTCAAGAAGCAATCAGGTACTCCTGAAAATTTTTCCAAACTGGTTCTTAAACCAATGGAGGAAGTAGAAATTAAGGTTAACTGTAGGATCTCAACCTCAACAGTCACAATCAGTTAACCAGTATTGACCAGATTAAAACTGGGACCTTCCTCATCGCTATGACTTTATAATTAGAAGGATTTCTTTACCAAACAAACTGAGCACAGAGTTATCATAACATCTAAATCGATGCCGTAACTTCTAATAGACAAACCATGTAATCCAATTTTTCTTAAAAAAAATTGGAAATGGCAATCTGATTACAAGCAGTACAATATAAAATCATAGTAAAAATTCAGATCTTTACATCTGTAGCAATACAAGAAAGCTGGAAGCAGCTTATCATACATTTGAATAAAGATGCTGGCAAGTCAGAATGTGCATTTCTGCTAAGTCAAACTTCAGCACTTTCAATCTCCATATCTCAGAAATAACTCAGAATAGCAGGCATCTCAGGAAGTTACACAGACGTAATGTGAAATTTATTTCAACATCAGTTTGAGAAAAATTTCAAGAAAACGAAGCCGGGTCTTTTTCTTCCTCCCAAAAAGAGGATTAATGTGTACTTTACAGAAGGATTAATTTTCATAACCTCCTTTGATCCACTAAATCAACATTAGCCATTCCCTGCAAAATTTGGCACCCACAAGCATTTTTCATTTTAATGAGGGTTTTGTATTCAATAAAATTTGACCAACTGATTACTGGGGATCAAACAAACAGCTACCAAATTTAAATCTGGCAGAAATGTTGCACAGCAAAATGCTGGATTGGTTCAGTGGTAATATATTTACCTTTAAGTTAGAATTCATGCTCCAGTCTGGGACTTGACCATATAACCTGCACTAAGAGTTGATTTGAATGTAATTACGATGATTTGGATCAGATGTAAAAATGAAAATTAGTCTCCCTGTTCAGGTGGAAGTAAAAGATCTGACAGCACTATTCATAGAAGAGCAGACGGGGATTTCCCAGTATCCAAAAAATTTAATCATCTAACCGACAGGGAAAATTAACTGAGAATCACTTATCTTTACTTTTGGTGGAATCTTTCTGTGTATAAATAAATTTATCATAAATGCCCACATAAGATCAACCACACTTATGAACCAATATATTCACTGTGAAGCATTTGGAAACTGTACCTGAGAAATAAGAGCAGGTGTAAACCATATAGCTCCCTGAGTTTGCCCCACCAACTAAGAGGATCATAGCAGACCTTCATCAACTCCACTTTCCGGTCTCAACCCCAAATCACATGCTTCCTCGGACTTAAAAATGCACCAGAATCTGTCTTAAATATACTCAACTGCAGAGCATAAACAGCTTTCAGAGGGGAATTTCCATAATTCACCATTCTCTCAATCCTAAATTGCCATCCCCTTACCTTGAGATATTGTTGACTGTCCTGCCAGGAGAAATCGTCCAAGAATAAGATCTAGCTTTAAATTCTGTGAGCATGATCTTAACCTCCACAACCACCTGAAGGAGCGGCGCACTGAAAGCTAGTGCTTCCAAGTAAATTGGATTATAACCTGGTGTTGTGAGATTTTTAACTTTGTCAGCCCAGTCCACGTCAGTGATAAGAGGATAATTCAGAAATATTGTGTTAAAGTAGTTCAGCCATGATCTAGAATAACAAAGCAGATTTGAGGGGGTGAATGGACCTATGTTCCTATGATGGCTGGTAATTGCTGAGAAGGAATTTCTTCAACAAGAGTGTGGTGAATCTGTGGAACTCATTGCCATAGAAGGCTGCGGAGGCCAAGTCACCGAGTGCATTTAAGACAAAGACAGATAGGTTGTTGATTCATAACAGGATTAAAAGTTATGGGGAGAAGGCAAGAGAACAGGGTCGAGATACATATCAACCATGATCAAATGGCAAAGCAGACTATGGGTGAAATGGCCTAATTCTGCCCCTGTATCTTATGTCCTTATAATTGGAAGCATGCGAGAAAGTAGAGTTGATCAGATCAGCAATGGCATACTTCTTAGATTTGTTGCATTTTTACGTCGAAAGGGAAAGGTTTCTGATTGCACTCGGCAACTTGTGGAGGAACAGAGAATCTATGATAGCAACTTTTGAATTCTGTTTTAGTGGAGCAATGACGATTAATGGTGACAATTTTACTGTCATTACCGCTGCAACATTGGTCCAATGTATTTTGTCAGTTGAAGTATATAACATTATGGGAGACCTTAGTTACTAAGCTACCGTCTCTAAAAGACAAGCAAGAAGTTCTGAAAAATTTGCTGGGTTGCTATCGAAGAAAACTACCACTCCTTCAGCCTCTGGCTTGCTGCCCCCCTCTCTAATTACCTGAATCTCCAACTTACTGCCTGATCCCCACTCCCTTTGATCCCAAAAGTCTAAATGCTATGTCACTTACTCAAACACACCAGGGGAGGATATAATTTAAGAAAAAAATTCACTTTGACAAGTTTAGATGTTATGACAGTGGAAAACAAATGGACAAATTTAACTTCCAATATCTGATTTTAATACCTGGAACCTTTTACAGACTACAAATGTTTTGTAGCATGGAACGCAAAGACTTACAATGGCCACAATGTTCAACTGAATAAGCAAATCTCCTGAAACCATTAATAAATAAAATCCACCCTGAACTGACATTATTAATGTCACCAGAATGACCAAGACCAATCACTCAGATCAACATTTCCTCTTTGATGTGCAACTTTGGGGACATTTAGTTATGAAGGTTAAGATCTAGTTGGGAAACAATGAGGCCAGAGACAGGAATACACAAGTTAAATGTATTTCAGGTGGAAGTTTTTGGAATTGCGAATGAGCAAGAGAGATGGAAGGAGGGAGACAGTGTGATCATGCAAGAGCAGGAGGGAAGAGAGAGAGAGAGAGAGAGAGAGAGAGAGAGAGAGAGAGAGAGAGAGAGAGAGAGAGAGAGAGAGAGAGAGAGAGAGAGAGAGAAGGGACTGGTGGTTTTGTAACTGCAAAACTAGAAGGCACTCTATATTTTCCAATATCTCTTCAGTTCTTGAAAAACAACACCTTCTAAGCAAATTGGAAAAAATACATTCACCACGAACTCAAGGATATCGACACAATTAACCATTGCTCAGGACACAAAGCATCAATTAAGAGACTGCAAGTTCAGGTTAAATTTCAAAGTCTTAAGACTTTTTCAATTGCCTAGTCTTAATTATCCTTTTTATAGTGGACAGTCTCCCTTTTTTAAATCTTAAACCTCTGCTCTTGCATGGGTTTAATGTCACAATTTGTTTTCCCCTCAGTATCACTGAGTAACAAAGTTCCTTATTCTTTCACTCTAATCTTACAACTGGCTTCCTAAATCGTTCTAATCCACCAGCGAAGTATTTTTTTTATTGAGCATGATACAGCTGCATATTAAAAAATAGAATTGAAAATCTTTGTTGCACAAAACCAAGAGGGTTAGATGGGAGCTGATTCACTCCTCTTCGCCAGGTCATGGCATTAAACAATAGTTCATGGAACATGTGTTATGTTCAAAGTAAGAAAGCTGTTGTTGCCTGTTGAAAAAGGCATTTTCAATCAGGATTATCGCAACAGTCTCTCAAAGGGTCAGCTTTATCATGCAAAGTTTTCTTAGAGGTCAGGTTTCTGTATTGGTGAACTTGGGAAAACTACAGTCCCTAGGTTTTTAAAGACATGGATCTTATTATCTTTTGCAGCAGCTGCTATTTCTTGCTACATTCTTTGGCAAACTGATTAATTTCTCTCTGGTTCTTGGGATATTACAGTTGTTACCTGTAGCCAGTTTGAGTCACATAACCAACACTTATTGTCCAAAAGTGGTTTAAAGATACAAGCAATTGCTATACAATGGAAACTGGATGTGGGGAATGAGAAGAAGGGAGAATCTCTCCATATGCACCTGTTATAACAAACAAATTGCAGAATCCAAGCTAGGCTCTGAAATTGGAGACTAATTTTAAATGTTACATAAACCACAAACAACAGCAGTCACAAACGGGTACCACCTGGATGTGTCATTAAATTGGAGGCACCCACCGAAGGTTATTAATTCAACAATTTCCCAGAGACTCGAGGCAGAAATGACAAAAGTCACCTGACATTTCAGCAGCCAACTTAACAGTCTCGTTAGTGCCAGTTTTTAAATAAAAGGCAATTCTAAACAATTATATACTCAATGCAACCAATGTTTAAGGTTACAAACATAACATGCTTTATTTTATGGTCAGAGCAGCAAAAAAAAAAGGATCTGAGAGTAGGTAAAGAAAAACCACTAATAATGGGTTTGTAATTAAAGCAAGCCAAACTCTATCTAGAGGGACAGAATTGTAAAGTAAAAAGACTATGCTAAACTTGGTTTGAAATCTGCAGTAGTGTGTAAAATTTTAGTTACTGCATTACAAAAGGAATAAAAGTTCCAGGCGAGAGAGCAATAAACATTGACAATGATAATTTCACCGCACTGTAAAGTCATATGAAACAGGAAATATGAGTAGACTGGGACCCTTTCCTCAAAATTAAAAATTATTAAAATCATTAAAATTCAGAATACAACAGGATCTTGATCAGATGGGCCAATGGGCTGGGGAGTGGCAGATAGTGTTTAATTTAAATAAATGTGAGGTGCTGCATTTTGTTAAGGCAAAGCAGAGCAGGACTTATTCAGTTACTAGTAAGGTATTGGGTCGTGCTGCTAAACACAGACCTTGGAGTATAGGTTCATAGTTCCTTGAAAGTGGGGTTGCAAGTAGATAGGATAGTGAAGGCGATATTTGGTATGTTTTCCTTTATTGGACAGAGCATTGACTATAGGAGTTGGGAAGTCATGTTGTGGCTGTACATGACATTGGTTAGCCCACTTTTGGAATATTGTGTACAATTCAGGTCTCTAATGAAACGTGAAAGGGATCAGAAATATTTACAAGGATGTTGCCAGGGTTCGAGGATTTGAGCTACAGGGAGAGGCTGAATAGACTGGGGCTGTTTTCCCTAGAGCATCGGAGGCTGAGGGGTGATCTTATAGAGGTTTGTAAGATCACGAGAGGCATGGATAGGATAAATAGACAAGGTCTTTTCCCTGGGGTGGGGAGTCCAGAACTATAGGGCATAGGTTTAAGGTGAGAGGGAAAAGATATAAAAGGGACCTAAGGGGCAACTTTTTCATGCAGAGGGTGGTGTGTATGGAATGAGCTGCCAGAGGAAGTGGTGGAAGTGGGTACAATTACAGCATTTAAAAGGCATCTGGATGGGTCTATAAATATGAATGGTTTAGAGAGATAGGGACTAAAATACTGACAAATGGGACGAGATTAGTTTCGGATATCTGGTCGGTATGACCGAAGGGTCTGTTTCTGTGCTGTACATCTCTATGACTTGTGACAGTTTCTAGGAGGTAGTTTTTCCACTTGGAGAGAATAAAGCTCGAAACCAGTGTTCTGAGGAACAGTTACTCCACCCGATACGTTAACTCAGAATTCTCTACACAGATGTTGACAGATCTGCTGAGCTTTTCCAGCAATGTCCATTGTCATCTGTCTTACAGTATCCACAATTCTTTCAGTTTTGAACAAATGCTGGAGCAAAAAGTAGTTACAGAAAGTAAAATAAAGAGAAACAAAGAAAGATTACATTGAGAAAGTAAGAATAAATAAAAATGGTTAAATTATAAAAATGCACAACAATTTATCACCGGAGGATTCTGGGTAATCCAAGATGGAGGACAGGAAAAATTTCTGGCTGAAAGAGCTGCTCTTTTTTTTGAGGTATTTTAGGTGCTGGAGGTGATTTCCTCAAATTCCAGTATCAGCAATTACTGTTTTATATGCTGTTGCATTGTTTTGGAACTTTGGAGAAAAAAAATCAAAACAACAGCAGTTTAAAAGGGAGAAGAGCAGACAAAGGAAGCACATGGTGAGGACAGTGCAAGAGAGAGAGAGAGAGAGGGAGAGAGAGAGAGAGAGAGGGAGAGAGAGAAACAAACAAACGAACCTGCACAGTTACCGCCTTTGCTGTTTGAATTCGTGTATTGCTGGACATCGGAGTGCATCTGGGAAAATTAACAAACAATGAAATTCACAACTAACCTTGGAGGAACTCTTGGGTGAAGTTCAGAGCACAGAATCAGATAAGTTAATTGTTGTTGTAAGTCTGTCCAAGAGAAAGGCTGCAGTAGTGAGTATAGTGGATTCTTTCTTGATTATGTGTTTCTGGAGATATGTCTCTTGATTAAACTTTAAATATAAGTCATAGCTATTAATTTAACCAGGGGCAGTGTTTGTAGAGGGATAAGACTGTTATTTTCTGGGTCTGTCGATTGTGAAGGAGCAAAAATGGCCTTTGCAGTGATATATACTTCTTGCCAGATGTGGGAGTTTAAAGAGAGTTTAAGGGTTACTGTGGATTATATCTGCCATAAACACTGTTGGATGCGAATCTTATCAGATCGAGTGGATTGGTTAGAGGGACAGATAGAATTTGCAACAGCATGTGATGGATGGCAGTTATAGGAAAAGGGGGGGGGGGGGGGGGTGTTGAGTCTCAGACACAGTCACATAGATGGGTTAACTCCAGGAAGGGTAAAAGAGGGAGGCAGCTAGTGCAGGAGTCTTTTGTGGATATCTCCTAGGAGAAAGTGAGGACTGCAGATGCTGGAGATCAGAGCTGAAAATGTGTTGCTGGAAAAGCGCAGCAGGTCAGGCAGCATCCAAGGAGCAGGAGAATCGACGTTTCAGGCATCAATTGTGTTAGGGGATTCTGTAGTCAGAGGTACAGACAGATGTTTCTGTGGCCAGCAGAGAAAAAGCAGAATGCTGTGTTGTTTCCCTGGTGCGAGGATCAAGGATGTCTCAGAGAGGGTGCAGAATGTTCTCACGGGGGAAGAGGGGCCAGCAGGAGATCATTGTCCACATTGGAACCAACAACTGAGGAAGGGAGACTCTGAAGGGAGATTACAGAGAGTTAGGCAGAAATTTAAAAAGGAGGTCGTAAAGGGTAGTAATATCTGGATTACTCCCAGTGCTATGAGTTAGTGATAGCAGGAATAGGAAGACAGAGCAGATGAATGCATGGCTGAGGAGCTGGTGTATGGGAGAAGGATTCACATTTTTGGATCATTGGAATCTCTTTTGGGGTAGAAGTGACCTGTACAAGGAGGACAGATTGCACCTAAATTGGAAGGGGGCTAATATACTGGCAGGGAAATTAGCTAGAACTGCTTGGGAGGATTTAAACTAGTAAGGTAGGGGGGTGGGACCCAGGGAGATAGTGAGGAAAGAGATCGATCTGAGACAGGTACAGCTGAGAACAGAAGTGAGTCAAACAGTCAGGGCAGGCAGGGACAAGATAGGATTAATAAATTAAACTGCATTTATTTCAATGCAAAAGGCCTAACAGGGAAGGCAGATGAACTCAGGGCATGGGACTGGGATATCATTGCAAATACGGAAACATGGCTCAGGGATAGGCAGGACTGGCAGCTTAATGTTCCAGGATACAAATGCGACAGGAAGGATAGAAAGGGAGGCGAGAGAGGAGGGGAAAATGGCATTTTTGATAAGGGATAGCATTACAGCTTTGCTGAGGGAGGATATTCATCCAGGGAAGTTATTTGGGTGGAACTGAGAAATAAGAAAGGAATGATCACCTTATTGGGATTGTATTATAGACCACCCAATAGTCAGAGGGAAATTGGGAAACAAACTTGTAAGGAGATCTCAGCTATCTGAAAGAATAATAGGGTAGTTATGGTAGGGGATTTTAACTTTCCAAACATCGACTGGAACTGTCATAGTGTTAAAGGTTTAGATGGAGAGAAATTTATTAAGTGTGTACAAGACAATTTTCTGATTCAGTATGTAGATGTACCTACTAGAGAAGGTGCAAAACATGACCTACTCTTGGGAAATAAGGCAGGGCAGGTGACTGAGGTGTCAGTGGGAGAGCACTTTGGGGCCAGTGACCATAATTGTATTCATTTTAAAATCGTGATGGAAAAGGATAGACCAGATCTAAAAGTTGAAGTTCTAAATTGGAGAAAGGCTAATTTTGACGGTATTAGGCAAGAACTTTCAAAAGCTGATTGGAGGCAGATGTTCGCAGATAAAGGGACAACTGGAAAATGGGAAGCCTTCAGAAATGAGATAACAAGAATCCAGAGAAAGTATATTCCTGTCAGGGTGAAAGGGAAGGCTGGTAGGTATAGGGAATGCTGGATGACTAAAGAAATTGAGGGTTTGGTTAAGAAAAAGAAGGAAGCATATGTCAGGTATAGACAGGATAGATCGAGTGAATCCTTAGAGTATAAAGGAAGTAGGAGTATACTTAAGAGGGAAATCAGGAGGGCAAAACAGGGACATGAGATAGCTTTGGCAAATAGAATTAAGGAGAATCCAAAGGGTTTTTAAAATATATTAAAGGACAAAAGGGTAATTAAGGAGAAAATAGGGCCCCTCAAAGATCAGCAAGGTGGCCCTTCTGTGGAGCCACAGAAAATGGGGGAGATACTAAATGAATATTTTACATCAGTATTTACTGTGGAAAAGGATATGGAAGATATAGACTGTAGGGAAATAGATGGTGACATCTTGCAAAATGTCCAAATTACAGAGGAGGAAGTGCTGGATGTCTTGAAACGGTTAAAGGTGGATAAATCCCCAGGACCTGATCAGGTGTACCCGAGAACTCTGTGGGAAGCTAGAGAAGTGATTGCTGGGCCTCTTGCTGAGATATTTGCATCATCGATAGTCACAGGTGAGGTGCCTGAAGACTGGAGGTTGGCAAACGTGGTGCCGCTGTTTAAGAAGGGCGGTAAAAATAAGCCAGGGAACTATAGACTGATGAGCCTGACCTTGGTGGTAGGCAAGTTGTTGGAGGGAATCCTGAGGGACAGGATGTACATGTATTTGGAAAGGCAAGGACTGATTCGGTATAGTCAACATGGCTTTGTGCATGGGAAATCATGTCTCACAAACTTGATTGAGTTTTTTGAAGAAGTAACAAAGAAGATTGATGAGGGCGGAGCAGTAGATGTGATCTATATGGACTTTAGTAAGGCGTTCGACAAAGTTCCCCGTGGGAGACTGATTAGCAAGGTTAGATCTCACTGAATACAGGGAGAACTAGTCATTTGGATACAGAACTGGCTCAACGATAGAAGACAGAGGGTGGTGGTGGAGTGTGGTGATGGAGGGTTGTTTTTCAGACTGGAGGCCTGCGACCAGTGGAATGCCACAAGGATCGGTGCTGGGCCCTTTACTTTTTGTCATTTACATAAATGATTTGGATGCGAGCAGAAGAGGTACAGTTAGTAAGTTTGCAGATGACACCAAAATTGGAGGTGTAGTGGACAACGAAGAGGGTTACCTCAGACTACAACAGGATCTGGACCAGATGGGCCAATGTACTGAGAAGTGGCAGGTGGAGTTTAATTCAGATAAATGTGAGGTGCTGCATTTTGGGAAAGCAAATCTTAGCAGGACTTACACACTTAATGGTAAGGCCCTAGGGAGTGTTGCTGAACAAAGAGACCTTGGAGTGCAGGTTCATAGCTCCTTGCAAGTGAAATCGCAGGTAGATAGGATAGTAAAGGCGGCGTTTGGTATGCTTTCCTTTATTGGTCAGAGTATTGAGTACAGGAGTTGGGAGGTCATGTTGCGGCTGTACAGGACATTGGTTAGGCCACTGTTGGAATATTGCATGCAATTCTGGTCTCCTTCCTATCAGAAAGATGTTGTGAAACTTGAAAGGGTTCAGAAAAGATTTACAAGGATGTTGTCAGGGTTGGAGGATCTGAGTTACAGGGAGAGGCTGAACAGGCTGGGGCTGTTTTCCCTGGAGCGTCAGAGGCTGAGGGGTGACCTTATAGAGGTTTACAAAATTATGAGGATAATGTATATGACAAATAGACAAAGTCTTTTCCCTGGGGTCAGGGAGTCCAGAACTAGAGGGCATAGGTTTAGGGTGAGAGGGGAAAGATACAAAAGAGACCTAAGAGACAACTTTTTCATGCAGAGGGTGGTACGTATATGGAATGAGCTGCCAGAGGATGTGGAGGAGGCTGATACAATTGCAACATTTAAGAGGCATTTGGATGGGTATATGAATAGGAAGGGATTGGAGGGATATGGGCCAGGTGCTGGCAGGTGGGACTAGACTGGGTTGGGATATCTGGTCGGCGTGGATGGGTTGGACCGAAGGGTCTGTTTCCATGCTGTACATATCTATGACTCTATAGAAAGGAGACTAAATATACATCCCAAATTATTTATTTTACGTGTCAAGTAAGTTGAATGATGCTGCAGGAATGTTTTTTTGACATAAAAATGTATTAATGCTGTTAAGTATTCACCCTAACTTGGTGTGAGGAGTCTAATTGACAATGAATGTACAAAAGTAGCAACTTCATGAAACACACTGGAAGGTTAAGAACAAGCTGCTGTTTTCATGAGGTGGAAATTGACCAACAACTTGTGACGATGTGCATTTCACAGGGTCTCTATTCTTGTCACAAGTCACTGCACAATTTTCAAATTAGAACAAATTTCACTGAAACAGTGCATTTCACAAAACTTCAAGACATTTTATAGGAGCAGTGATCATGAAACAAAAGATGCTCATTGCACAGGTGAACAAAAGCTTGATCAAAGAGGAAAATTAAAAGGACTGTCAAAGGAAGATAGATATACAGGTCGAGAGAGAAAGAATTTTATTATTCCAGGTTAGGACACTGAAGCATCGCTATGAATAGCAGAGTGAGAGATGAAAATCAAGAGATGTGCAATAAAGGTAACATTGGTATCAAGATTGATTTTCAAGATTTAAGTTGGAGCAAGTTGAAGTGATAGGAAGTAGTAAGATGTGAAAAAAAATCAGTAGGAAGTTTAAAAGAGAGGTGTCCCTTTGCACTGGAGTTAAGAGCAGAGCCAGTAGGCTTTTAGTTGGGTTCAAATTTACAAAAGTGCAAGGAAGATGGCCATCCAGGAGAGCATTTGGATAATTATGGCTCGAGGCAAGAATGTAAGGATGTGAGTTTCAGCAACAGATGAACTGAGACAAAGTAGGAAATGGACAATGTTACAGGGATCACAACGATGAAAGGATATGGGATCATTGGGTGCCATTGACTATTACTTCTGCAGCAAAATCGGGGATTTTCTGATTAAATAAAATCTCAGCCAATAGAAAGTGCATCCGACCAATGAAAAGTGATGCCCTTTGAGCATTTTGTTTTCAATTGATGAATGTAAATAATTACTTACATTTTCTCTAACCTATTCTCTTAGGAGCATTGTGAACAAAGAGTTTGGTCTAATGCAAGCATCCAGTCACTTTATCTGACATTTCTAGAGACTACCTCTCAGCTGATATCCAACAATGCAACTCTTTGTCTAGTAGTCGTTCAATGAAATAGGCTACATTACATTAATATTATCTTCAATTGAAAATAATTTGCATTTTGATCCATTTTTGAAATATTAGTTTTGTAATGCCACAGGGATTAACATTCCTGATTATGGCTTTGACTCCTTAAACAGTACTGATTTTTGTGTAAGGAGTGTGAATTATGGTGGGTACTAAACTATTGCTGCCAGAGCTCTGATATTTTTTACGCCTATTATACTACTGGGTACAGTAAAATTGTTTATTTGAGGAAACCTAAAAGGATCCCAACAGGCCCTACTCCTGGAATTAAGTGAACTAAATTATACGGTTACCCTAGAACTCTGAGCAAATATATTAGATATTACTGGCATTTGTTGCCTAAGTGCCCTCAAGGAAATGGTAGTGAGCGACCTCTTGAATCACTGCAACCCATGTGATGGGAGGAATATCCATAGTGCTGTTACTGCTGTGAAGATTGTGACGATTATACCTATGTTGAAACTAGGCAAATTCAACTCAAACATATGATGAAAGGATTAGGCACAATTCAAATGAGTCAATCCAAAAAATGGAAAATTTATGAAACTCTTGAAGCTGGTGAAATAGAAGACCAAACCATTTTAAAGAAAGGAAACAGACAAATGCTTACAGACGGCAGGCTTTGGTTTTGGAAGCCTGATTTTAAAAAATGGCTTAAATGATAAACTAGACATGTTGACTCCGATTGGCTAAAGCCTGGTTGTTGACTGTCAATTAGCATTAGAGGATGCATTCTCAACAGCTATGCATCCACAAGGCAACAAAGTTGGTACTCTCCTTTCATGCAGCATTGATTTTTCCCCTTGAATCTGTATTCTTGTGAAATGTCCTGATGGGTGCAAGACAAAAATCTTTAACCAAATACATCTTTCTGCAGCAATATCTTTTATTTCATTTTTGTTGTCAATAACTCTCGAGTTCTATATGAACACATGATGAGAGGTAATAGATTAAAATTCTGGAACATGGTGTTCATCAAGCAATTTCTTTTGCATCTGTTGAGATTATATACATTGATAGCCAATTTAAAAACTTGCTTTATAGGTTATACTTAAGTTTGGACTTATGGATTTAGCTGCCCATAACACAGTGTCATTTTGTTTTAGTCATAGGCAAAACTACGAAATAGTTTACTGTTCAAATTTGAAATGTTAACTTCATTCAGAGACCACTTACATGAGTGTTGTGATAATAGTTCGAAAAAGGAACCATTAATAATGCATTAGTCTGTCTCATTAATATGAAATTTCCAAGATTGTACACATTGCTGTAAATAGAGTTTTATTTAAAAAGTTTCAAAAAAGCTGAATGTAATCCTTCAGATGTTTCATCCTAACATGGTGAACCTTCTGACTAAAGCATACAGAAGTCATTAAACAAATCAGGACATGAGGAAATTACGTCCATCGTTTCACCGATATTGCAAAAATCACAATTTGAAACCAGAAACAGTAATTATGCACATTAAGCACAGTATGGTTTACCTTGCAGTTTAAAGTAATATAGCACCTACAAGTGTAACCCTGATATGCAAAATACAGAATAAACCTCATTTAGTTTTTGTTTCAGTAGTGCGGATGCAGCTCCTATAGCACTATGAAAATGTTCAAACCAACATCATATCTTCAAAGGCTACTTCCTTATCATAACCCTAATGGCTTCCAAATGGTTTTAGATCTAAGCAAATGGCAAAAAACATCAGAGGTTCACAAAAGTTTGTTCAGCCAAACGTGATGTAATACCTGATAGTGCACTGTTTAAAATACCTGTATAATATCCATACTTTCACAGATTGAAATTAAAGAGCTAAAGCTCATTAATTCACTAACAATATACAAAATTTAATTCAGGAAAACAGGTTTTACTTGCAAAGCTTCAACTCTGCCAAGTACAGAAAAAAGATGTTTTACACTGCAGCAACATTATGTTTTTTTGAAGAAGTAACAAAGGGGATTGATGAGGGCAGAGCAATAGACATGATTTATATCGACTTCAGTAAGGTGTTCAACAAGGTTCTTCATGGCAGACTGGTTAGCAAGGTTAGATCGCATGGAATACAGGGAGTACTAGCCATTTGGATACAGAACTGGCTCAAAGATACAGAACTGGCTCAAAGAGGATGGTGGTGGAGGGTTGCTTTTCAGACTGGAGGCCTGTGACCAGCAGTGTACCATAAGGATCGCTGCTGGGTCCACTGCTTTTCATCAGTTACATAAATGATTTGGATGTGAACATAGGAGGTGTAGTTAACAAGTTTGCAAGTGACACCAAGATTAGAGGTGTAGTTGACAGCAAAGAAGTTTACCTCTAAATAGAATGGGATCTTGATCAGATGGGACAATGGGCCAAGGAGTGGCAGATGGAGTTTAATTTAGATAATGTGTGAGGTGCTGCAGTTTGGAAAAGCAAATCAGAGCAGGACTTGTACACAGTTGCTGCAGTCAGGTCCTGGGGAGTGTTGCTGAACAAAGAGACCTTAGAGTGCAGGTTCATAGCTCCTTGAAAATAGAGGCGCAGGTAGATAGGATAGTGAAGAAAACATTCGGTACGCTTTCCTTTATTGGTCACAGCACTCCAACCCTGGCAACAAGCCTTGTAAATCTTTTCTGAACCCTTTCAAGTTTCACAACATCCTTCCGATAGGAAGGAGACCAGAATTGCACGCAATATTCCAAAAGTGGCCTAACCAATGTTCTGTAATGCCGCAATTGCAGTAACTTTAAAAAAATTTTTTTTACACAAATCTAAATAATGCAACAAAACGGTCAGAACCAAAACTCAATTGTCCACTTGAAGAAAATGTGAATTTGTTGCTGCCCTTTAGAGTGCAATCTGGATAAAATGGGAAATTCAGAAAAGTTTATAATTTTATAACTTTAAAGTTTAGATTCCTCCTTAGCTTACAAACATTATAAACATTCTTCATATATGCACTGTTGCATATTAGAAGGAAAATTCAGCACATTTTAACGTTTGTCTAAATATAGTTGTAAATAACAATAAAATTAGTTACATATAACAAAAACAAAAACATTCAGGTGCCTACTGCTGAATGCAATAGCAGTGTTCACACCAAGTTTCACTCACACATGCCAAGTTTCAGCATTAATCTGCCTAAAGCTACAGCTGAAAAGGCAATTGTTTCCGCATGTTTTGATTTTTGCTTTTAACTTCTTTCTTGTTTTTGTTATTTACTGATATATAATTATGCAAACTTGTCAAAATAACATGGTCAAACTAGACATACAGCTGTTGCTCAACATGTTGAAGATTTCTTTGTCTGATAGCAAGGTTCAGTCAGGCAGAATTCTGAAACATACCATAGAATCAGAGACTAAGACTCTGCAATTGGGTGGGCTTTGACTAAGTTAAAACTGGGCACAGCATCGACCAAACAATATGTCAAACATAAGCTTATATTTAACTATACTGAAATAACAATTCATATTTTTCATCCATGAAGTAATGAACCCACTTTTTCTGGTATTTTAAGTTGCACTAAGTCCTTTCACCAAAACCACCACACCCTGACCACTGGCTCAGTGTTCAATACCTTGACATTACAATTCTTATCCTCATTTTTACGTCCCTCCACATACTCATTCTGTAACTTCTGCAATCCTCCAAGATATCTGGGTTCTTCCAGCTCTCGCCTCTTAGTCAGAGTCATAGAAATGTACAGCATGGAAACAGACACT